>NC_037670.1:153918851-153958034 GCF_003255815.1 Theropithecus gelada
AAAAAAAAAAAAAAAAAAAAAAAAAAAAAAAAAAAAAAAAAATTAAAAAAAGCAGAAGGCTGAGAGATAGCCGGCATCAGGAGCTGAGTGGAAGAAGAGGTGGAATGATTGGTACCTATTCCTCAACGTGCTGTTTCTGTGCACTGTGTTAATTTCTCCGGCCGCCTGTAGAGGTATCCAAACCCTTCAGGATGCCTGAACAAAGCACGGAGCTTCAGGTCTCAAAACTCTTCTTAATCTCTGATCGCATTTGTTTCTGCACCTCCAACTCCTAGAGAAACCATTCTCTAGGAAATCATTCAAATAAGATGTCTGTCCTGAAATATTTTTCATTAGTGCTTACATTTATCAAAATGCAATTTGTAATTCAGCATTTACACTATTATTTGTGTTGATTTCCTGATCAGTGTGCTTCCTGATTTCCTGTGTGAAAAAGTGGAGGCCAGGCGTGGTGGCTCACGCCTGTAATCCCAGCACTTTGGGTGGCCGAGGTGGGCAGATCACCTGAGGTCAGGGGTTCAAGACCAGCCTGGCCAACATGGCGAAGCATCGTCTCTACTAAAAATACAAAAATTAGCTGGTTGTGGTGGTGGACGTCTGTAATCCCAGCTATTCGGGAGGCTGAGGCAGCAGAATCGTTTGAACCCAGGAGGCAGAGTTTGCAGTGAGCCCAGATCGCGCCACTGCACTCCAGCCTGGGCAACAGAGTGAGACTCCACCTCAAAGAAAAAGAAAGTGGAAGATTTTTTTCAATTGCAAAAACTCTTAGGAGTTCAGCCTTCCCATGTGTTCAAAGCAGAATTAACAACAAAAGAATCTCATGGAACATGATGTCTTCTGTGGTGTCGTCTTCTCCCGGCCTGGCAGAGTCATGGAGCCTTAGAGATTACCCTCCAGCCCTCAGAGCAGTGTGCAGCCAAAGCTGGTCCCTGGAAGCTCGCACACAGGCCCACCCCAGCCTCCGGGTCCTGCCTCTGTGGCTGCAGGCAGGTCTATCTACCCTGCTGCAAAGTGGCCTTTCATGGCCCTGGGAACAGTTCTTTGTGAAGAGGGACGCCTCAGACACCCGCTCCTTTCAGCCTCTTTTTACTTGACATAACTCCCTCTTGGGTCGCCCTATTTTGGATGCAGCCAGTTTGTCATTGTGCCTCTAAGATGGGACCTCCACAGTTGACTATGTGACTTCATAGTGCAGTGAGGCTCTGGGCTCCTGAAATTTGGCTGGTAGACCATCCCTCCCTGCCAAGCATGAGGCTTTTAGAGTAGATTCATTCTTCCTTTAAAATAGATCAAAGTGGCCAGGCATTGTGGCTCATGACTGTAATTCCAGCATTTCGGGAGGCTAAGGCAGGAGGATCACTTAAGGCCAGGAGTTCAAGACCAGCCTGGCCAACAGAGAGAGACCCTGTCTCTACAAACAAATTTTAAAAATTAGCCAGGTGTGGTGGGTCATGTCCCTAGTCCCAGCTACTTGAGAGGCTGAGGCGGGAGAATTGCTTGAGCCCTGGAGTTCCAGGCTCCAATGAGCCGAGATTGCACCACTGAACCCCAGCCTAGGTGACAGAGTGAGACCTTGTATCTCTTTAAAACAAAACAAAACAAAAGGCCGACATGGTGGCTCAGGTCTGTAATCCCAGCACTTTGGGAGCCTGAGGCAGGCGGATCAACTGAGGTCAGGCATTTGAGGTCAGACCAACATGGCGAAACCCTGCCTCTACTAAAAATCACAAAAAATTAGCGTGCATGGTGGCGGGCACCTGTAATCTCAGCTACTCAGCAGGCTGAGGCAGGAGAATTGCTTGAATCCGAGAGGTGGAGTTTGCAGTGAGCGGAGATCATGCCACTGCCCTTCAGCCTGGGTGACAGAGTGAGACTCTGTCTCAAAATAAAAATAAAACATAAAATATTTTTTAAAAATCAAGATTTGGTGCAGCCACTGTGGAAAACAGTTTGGATATTCTTCAAAAAGTTAAACATAGAACATGACCCAGCAATTCCCCTTCTAGTGGTATACCTATGAGAAATGAAAGCAGGGAGCCAAACAGATACTTGTCCGCAATTTCCATTGCAACATTATTCACAATGGCCAAAAGGTGGAAACAAATCAAGTGTCCATGAGTAGACAAATGGATAAACAGAATGTGATGTGTTCAGGCAATATTCAGCCCTAAAGAGGAAGGAAATCCTGACACATGCTACAACAGTGATGAACCTTGAAAACATTCTGCTGATGAAATAAACCAAACCCAAAAGGATAAATATTCTCTGATTCACCTAGGTGAGTAATTTAGAATAGGTGAGTTCATTGACACAATGTAGAATAGTGGTGGGTGGGGGTTGGGGGGTGCTAAGGAGGGGCTGGAATGGAAAGTCATTATTGTTTTTGTTTTTGTTTTTGTTGAGACAGAGTCTGGCTCTGTCACCCAGGCTGGAACACAGTGGCACAATCCTGCCTCACTGAAACTTCCACCCCCAGGCTCAAGTAATCCTCAGGCCTCAGCCTCCCAAGTAGCTGGGCCTGGGACTGCAGGGTGTGCCCCCACACCTGGCTGGAAGTTATTGTTTAGAGCATTTGTTTGGGATGATGAAAAGGTTCTAAGTGGATGTCAGTGATGATTGCACAACATTGTGAATGTACTTAATGCTGCTAATTTATACACTTAAACATGGTTAAAATGGTAAATTTTGTGCATTTTACAACAAAAAAAAAATACAAAATAAAATCAGGGCTTCTCCCTTTTTGTTCCAGGTCTCTGGGAGAGGTGGTGGGGGAGGGACAGCAGAGGCAGGGCAGAGGCCCCCATGCCCCAAGGGTTTCTCTCTGCATCGGGGTGGGGTGAGGCAGGTGGCAGATAGAAGGGAGGGGCTTTCTCAGAAGGACAGGCCCCAACCCCAGTCCTTTGCTCAAAGGCTTATTTCTCCTCTCCCCTCACGGTGCAGAGAAGCCAATCCTCCCTCTGTCCCTGCACACCTTGCCCTCCAGTCTCAGGGCCATACCTGGGCCACTATTCACCTGGCCCACCCCACCCCTCTACCCTCTGAGGCCTCGAACACACCTCCCACAGAAAACAGTCCACACCTGCCTGCTCGCCCTTCACTGCTCCTGACACACCCGTCTGGAATCTACGTTTCCTAATCCGCATTCACACCTTGAATCTGCCATGCCGTGAACAGCCTTCCGCAGTTATTTCAATTTTGTGTTTTCTCTCCCTGACTAGGATATAGAAGGTAGGATATAGACTAGGTGGTAGAGAAGCTGTGATGAGATGTCAGGCTGGAGGCAGAGCCTCAGAGTGCAGACTCGGGGAGGCCATGCAAACCATGGCTTCGAGCTCAGGGGCTCACTCACGTGTCCCCAGTCACTGTCGTGCGGACCATCATCGTATTTGCCAAAAATGCTTCACAAGGGGAGCTATAAACAGCAGTGTCCACCCAATGGGGCCCACGCCTTGGCCTTGGAGTTGAATCGTCAGCACCACTTGACCCCTTCTCTCTGTGTCCTTCACCCTTGACCTCTTTGGCAGTGTGGCGCTGGGTGTGTGCAGCCTGAGGGCTTCTGTTCCGGGACATGGCTGAGCTCCATCCACCCTGCTAAATTCAGCCTCCAAGAGCCCACATGGCAACGCTGCAGTACAGCCAGGCTGTGTGTGTCCATGTGCGTGTGTCTGTGTGCATGTGTACACTGTGTGTGTCCATGTGTGCGTCCATGTGCGTGTGTGCATGTGTCCGTGTGCCTGCGTGCACACCCTGTGTGTCTGTGCATGTGTACACTGTGTCCATGTGCGTCCATGTGCGTGTGTGCATGTGTCCATGTGCGTGCGTGCACACTCTGTGTGTCTATGTGTATGTGTACACTCTGTGTGTCCATGTGGGTGCGTCCATGTGCATGTGTGCATGTGTCTGCGTGCATGCACACTGTGTGCATGTGTACACTCTGTGTGTCCATGTGCCTGTGTCTGTGTGCATGTGTCTGCGTGCATGCATACTCTGTGTGTCTGTGTGCATGCGTACACTCTGTCCATGTGCGTGCGTCCGTGTGCATGTGTGTGTGTCTGTGTGTGTGCGTGCACACTCTGTGTGCCTGTGTACGCTCTGTGTGCATGTGTGTTGTGTGCGTGCACACCACCACCAAGTGAGCTCAGATGGAGGACAGAAGAGTTTGAAGGTGTGGCTAATGTTGATCTTGAGAGGCGATGAAAGGGCGGCGCAGGGTGTGGGAGGGGCGGGCCCTCGGTTGCTGTGGTGGAGAGAACCCCTTGGCCCAGCTTTGCTTTGATGGATGGTCAGCTGAGGTTCTCCTTGTTTAGGCCTCTGGTCAAAACGCTGCAGCCTGCTGACAGGTCCTTCCCTCGAATGACAAGTCTGGCTCACCACGGTGCCCAGTCAGAGGCATCTGCCCCTGTGCCCCAGAGCCCTCCATTCACAGGCCCTACTGCAGTCTCTGTCTCCCCAGTGCCGGTAAGTTGACCTCAGCCCCCTGAAGCCTCCATGGACAGACAAGGAAGGTCAAGTGCCTTCTCCAGCTCCACCTTGGGCAGCCACCATGGCTCCTGCAGCCAGCCCACCCAGAATGTCTCCAGCTGCCACCATGTACAGAAGGTGGGGGCAAGAACTGCCTGTTAAGAGCTGAATGTTTTTGTTCCTTCCCTCTTCAGTTCATTTGTTGAACCCCTAACTCCAAATGTAGTGGTATTTGGAAGCCGGGCCTTTGGGAGGCAATTAGGGTTAGATGAGGTCACGAGGGCACGAGGGTTGTGATGGTGAATATTGGGTGACTGCATTGAGGAATGCCTTGATGGCTGTAAAGTACCTTCCTGGGTGTGTCTGTGACGGTGTCGCCAGAGGACATTGACATTGGGTTGAGGACTGGGAGAGGAAGACCCACCCTCATTGTGGATGGGTGCCATCCAGTCGGCCGGCTGCCAGGGCAGCTAGAACAAAGCAGGTGGAAGAAGGGGCCAGCTTTGCTGGCTGAGTCTTCTGGTTCTATTTTTCCTTCTGGTGCGGGATGCTTGCTTCCCCACCTCCTGCCCCCGGACAGCAGACTCCAGGTTCTTTGGCCTTTGGACTCTGGGACTTGTACCAGTGACTTCCCAGGGGCTCTCAGGCCTTCAGCTGCAGACTGGAGGCTGCACTGATGGCTTCCCTGGTTTTGAGGCTTTCGGACTTGAACTGAGCCACTACCGGCTTCTCTCTTTCCCCAGCTTTCAGACAGCCTATCGTGGGACTTGGCCGTGTAATCGTGTGAGCTAATTCTCCCTAATAAACTCCCCTTCATATATACATATATCTTACTGGTTCTGTCCCCTGGAGAACCCTAACGCAAGGGTGGAATCCCCATGATGCGATTAGTGTCCCTTTCACTCGCATTTGTGTAAAGAGACCACCAAACAGGCTTTGTGTGAGCAACAAGGCTGTTTATTTCACCTGGGTGCAGTCGGACTGAGTCCGAAGACAGTCAGTGAAGGGAGATAGGGGTGGGGGCTGTTTTATAAGATTTGGGTAGGTAGTGGAAAATTATAGTCAAAGGGGGCAGGCAGGGGTGGGGTCACAAGGAGCTCAATTGGGGAGCTTTTGGGCCAGGATGAGCCAGGAGAAGGAATTTCACAAGGTAATGTCATCAGTTAAGGCAGGGACGGGCCATTTTCACTACTTTTGTGGTGGAATGTCATCAGTTAAGGCAGGAACAGGCTTTTTTTTTTTTTTTTTTTTGAGCTAGAGTCCCGCTCTGTCGCCCAGGCTGGAGTGCAGTGGCGCGATCTTGGCTCACTGCAAGCTCCGCATCCGGGGTTCATGCCATTCTCCTGCCTCAGCCTCCAAAGTAGCTGGGACTGCAGGCGCCTGCCACCACGCCCAGCTAATTTTTTTGTGTTTTTAGTAGAGACGGGGTTTCATTTCACTGTGTTAGCCAGGATGGTCTTGATCTCCTCACCTTGTGATCTGCCCGCCTCGGCCTCCCAAAGTGCTGGCATTACAGGCGTGAGCCACCGCACCCGGCCAGGAACAGGTCATTTTCACTTCTTTTGTGATTCTTCAGTTACTTCAGGCCATCTGGATGTATACATGCAGGTCACAGGGGATACGATGGCTTAGCTTGGGCTCAGAGGCCTCGCAGTCCCTATAAGAACAGGCACTAGAGAGCTCACCCTCTCTCTCCACGTGTACACGCAAAGAAGGGGTCATGTGAACACAGCAAAATGGCAGCCACCTACAAGCCAAGAGAAGAGGCCTCAGAATGAAACCTCCCACCTCCGACCAGGTGCGGTGGCCCACGCCTGTAATCCCAGCATACTTTGGGAAACCAAGGTGGGCAGATCACGAGGTCAGGAGTTTGAGACCAGCCTGGCCAATATGGTGAAACCCTGTCTCTACTAAAAAAAGTTACAAAAATTAGCTGGGCGTGATGGCGCAGGCCTATAGTCCCAGCTACTTGGGAGGCTGAGGCAGAAGAATCACTTGAACTTGGGAGGCGGAGGTTGCAGTGAGCCAAGGTCACGCCACTGCACTCCAGCCTGGGCGACAGAGTGAGATTCTGTCTGAAAGAAAAAAGAAACCTAACTCCTCAGCACCTTTCTCTTAGACTCCCAGCCTCCAGAATGAGAAAAATAAGTTTCTGTTGTTCAGACCATCTAGTCTATGGTATTTTGTTACGGTAGCCTGAGCAGACTAATATACTGCCTAACCTCCAAATCCAGAAGACATTTGGGACCTTTTAAAAATTGTATTAGGCCGGGCACGGTGGCTCACGCCTGTAATCCAAGCACTTTCGGAGGCTGAGGCGGGCGGATCACCTGAGGTCGGGAGTTCTAGACCAGTCTGACCAATATGGAGAAACCCTGTCTCTACTAAAAATACAAAATCAGCCAGGCGTGGTGGTGCATGCCTGTAATCCCAGCTAGTCAGGAGGCTTACCCAGGAGAATCACTTGGACCCAGGAGGCAGAGGTTGCGGTGAGCCGAGATTGCGCCATTGCACTCGAGCCTGGGCAACAAGAGCAAAACTCCATCTCAAAATAAATAAATAAATAAACAAATAATTGTATTAACAGTTTTATAACAGCATTAAATTGTTAAGAAATAAAAAATAATAAAAATAATAACCTGGATTCTCCCATACTAATACAGCAACTGACTTTTTTTCTTTCTTTTTTTTTTTTTTTATTTGAGACAGGGTCTTGATCTGTCGCCCAGGCTGGAGTGCAGTGGTGCCATCTCGGCTCACTGCAACCTCTGCCTCACTGGCTCAAGTGATCCTCCCACCTCAGACTCCTGAGTAGCTGGGACCACAGGTGTGCACCACCATGCCCGGCTAATTTTTGTATTTTTAGTAGACACGGGGTATCACCGTATTGCCTAGGCTGGTCTCAAATTCCTGGGCTCCAGAAATCTGCCTGCCTCAGCCTCCCAAAGTGCTGGGATTATAGGCGCAAGGCACCACATTCGGCTCTGATTTTTTTTTTTCAACAAAAAATTCATCCAGAAATATTGATTGAATACCTCATGTGTTAGGCACTGGGTAGGTACTGGGGGTAACAAGATAAATCAGATTTGATCACCCTTCTTTTTGTATTTTTTCCAGTCTTTCCAGGCCATTTTCAAATATAGTCAGTTTGCTATTTATATATTTATTATTATAATAGCCGAAAAAATATTATGTTGTGTTTTTCACTTAACATTATACACTTTTTTTTTCTTTTTTTTTGAGACAGAGTTTCGCTCTTTTTGCCCAGGTTGGAGTGCAATGGTGTGATCTCGGCTCACCGCAACCTCCGCCCCCCGAGTTCAAGGGATTCTCCTGCCTCAGCCTCCCAAGTAGCTGGGATTACAGGTATGTGCCACTACACCCTGTTAATTTTGTACTTTTAGTAGAGACAGGGTTTCTCTATGTTGGCCAGGCTGGTCTCGAACTCCCGACCTCAGGTAATCCGCCGGCCTCAGCCTCCCAAAGTGCTGGAATTACAGGCGTGAGCCACCACTCCTGGCCTATAAACATTTTTTTACAAAGCCTCATCATGGTCTTAGGTGAAAAGTAATTTTCAGATACTGAACTGAATTATAAAAATTTTTACTTGTGGTTTCATCACCTTTACAGCTGCCTGTTAATGGCTGTGTAGTGTTCCACTGAGTTGCTGTACCCAAGGCTGCAGTGCAATGGCACAATCTCGGCTCACTGCAACCTCCACCTCCAGGGTGCAAGCTATTCTCCTGCCTCAGCCTCCCGAGTAGCTGGGACTATAGGCATGTGCCACCACATCCAGCTAATTTTTTTGTATTTTTCGTAGAGATGGGGTTTCACCGTGTTGGCCAGTCTGGTCTCGAACTCCTGACCTCAGGTAATCTGCCTGCCTCAGCCTCCCAAAGTGCTGGGATTACAGACGTGAGCCACCGTGCCTGGCCGTTATTTTTCAATTGACTTACAGACCACTGGCAATGACTGGATTCTCACACTTGTAGTTGAACCTAAGCATTTGCTTCTGCTTGGGCAGGTATAGCAAAGTGATAATGCAGAAAGACAGAATTCGGGGAATGACCAGCCCAGGTCAGGGTCCCTGTCTGGTCATCTGCTGCAAAGTTTGTGCAGATGGACAAAAATCCTCCCGTTGGCTTTGGATTTTGGATGTCTTTGTAAAATATAAATTTCCTTAGCTTGGGGGTTAAGTCGTGGGTTGTAGAGCAAGATGCTTGTAATCAAATCCAGGCTGTACTGGGTAGATGGATGTGTAACCCTGGGGAAGGTTCCCTAATTTATCTGTGGCTCTGTTTTCTCATTCATAAAATGGAAGATTAAAAACTGAACTTACTTGATAAAGTATTGTGAGGATTAAATGAGATAATACATGTGATATGGTTTGAAACTGTCCCCCAAATGTCATGGGTTAGAAACTTAATCCTTAAATTCATATGTTGATTGGAGGTGGGGCCTTCGAGAGGTATTTACCATTAGATAAAGTCATCAGGGTGGGGCTCTCATGCTGGGACTGGTGGCTTTAGAAGAGGAAGTGAGGACCGGGTGTGGTGGCTCAAGCCTGTAATCCCAGCACTTCGGGAGGCCGAGGCCAGGAATTCACCTGAGGTCAGGAATTGAAGAGCCTGATTAACATAGTGAAACCTTGTCTCTACTAAAAATACAAAAATTAGCCAGGCGTAGTGGCGGGCGCCCGTAATCCCAGCTACTCAGGAGGCTGAGGCGAGAGAACTGTTTGAACCCGGGAGGCAGAGGTTGCAGTGAGCCGAGATTGCACCACTGCACTCTAGTCTGGGCGACAGAGCCAGATTCCGTCTCAAAAAAAAAAAAAAAGCAAGGAAGAGAGACATAACTTGACACACAATCTCTTGCCCTCTCTCCATGCGATGCCCTTCACAGTGTTAACAAAGCAGCAAGAAGACCCTCGAAACATGCCGGCCTCATGCACTTGGACTCCCAGCCTCCAAAACTGTAAGAAATAGTTTCTTATCTTCATAAATTATCCAGTATATGGATTTTGTTATAGCTAAAGAAAACAGATGAGGACAACATGCTGTGTGGTTAGCCTAGTGCCTAGCATGTGGTAAATACACAATACATGTTAGTGTTCTCAAGGACTGATTAAGGAATGTGTCACTGACACAGCCTCCTATTCAGACTGTGGGTTTGGTTTCTTCCTACCTTCAAGTTTGTTCCCACACACAAATCCTGTGAAGTTAACTATTTAAAATTCTCAACAGAAACTTAATTCTGTACATCAGAGTGGAAAGTTTAAACTCAAAGCCAGGCGTGGTGGCTCACGCCTGTCATCCCAGCACTTTGGGAGGCTAAGGCAGGTGGATCATCTAAGGTCAGGAGTTTGAGACCAGCCTGGCCAACATGCTGAAACCCTGTCTCTACTAAAAATACAAAAATTAGCTGGCTGTGGGGGCGGATGCCTATAATCCCAGCTACTTGGGAGGCTGAGGCAGGAGAATTGCTTGAACCCGGGAGGCGAAGGTTTCAATGAGCCGAGATCATGCCATGGCACTCCAGCCTGGGCAACAAGAGCAAAACTCCATCTAAAAAAAAAAAAGTCGAACAAACTGACAATTAAGACTATGCAGAGAGTGCTGAAGAAGTGTGTGTTAATGTCCTTGAGCTCAAAGACCTTCCATTTTTCAAACATTTAGCTTTGAAAGAAAGAATGGATGCACAGACCTTGAGTCTGAAAGAGCAGGGAACATCAGCTCAGCTGGCACTGCCCTGACACAAGGGGTTCTGGGGCTAGGGTGTGGGGGTAGAGTGAAGCATAGCTCAGGAAATGGTTACAATTTTGTGGTAGGAGTGACAAGTTTGTCCTCAAAGCTGAAGGTAAGAATATGCATTTACAACAGATCTGCTCTCTTCAGAATGGCAATGGTACAACAGAATCTTAAAAACAACAACGATGCACATTTTCCTCAAAATAAAATTCAAAGAACAAATGAAATGGAACTCCAGTGGCGTTCTAGGTCCCAGGAACCCAGGACTTCCTGTCATTCCATTGTTAAACCCTCTGAACTCTTCTGAGTTCAGGGTCGCCGTGGGCGTGGGTTTTGTTTTCCATATGACATTAAGATAAGCGCCACAAAATTCTCTTTGTTTAAATCTACTTCTGTTCTCATGGTAACGGAGGGTCCATCAGCACCAAAATATATAAAGGCACCGAGGCAGCGTGAAGATGTTACTACGACAACTGGAATTTAGAGGAGACATTTTTAAAGGCGTGTGGGAGGCTTTCACTTCACTTTCTTCATGAAAGCCTGGGCAGGATGAGTCAGGCGTTTCAGAAAACAGGGGTACAGGGGTACCCTAGGGTCTAAGGTCTGGGTGGTTCCATGATCACAGTGCTGGCTGGGACATGGGATGACAAAGAGTCTTTTCAACGAAAGGTTGCTCTGTTATCAGGAATTATATAGAGATATCTTTGCGTTGAGAGGAGGTGAGATTGGGGAGTATTTGCGGAGATGAACTCTAAATGTTTAGTCTTCATGGAATTTGTAGGAGAAACAATCTTACTTTAAGAAACAGGAGAAACAATCTTACTTTAAAAAAGGTCCATTCAGGCTGGGTGCGGTGGCTCACGCCTGTAATCCCAGCACTTTGGGAGGCCGAGGCAGGTGGATCGCTTGAGTCTAGGAGTTCAAGACCAGCCTGGTCAACATAGTGAAACCCCATCTCTACTAAAAATAAAAAAATTAGCCAGGCATGGTGGCGCATGCCTGTAGTCCCAGCTACTCAGGAGGCTGAGGCAGGAGAATTGCTTGAACCCAGGAGGTGGAGGTTGCAGTGAACCAAGATCACGACACTGCACTCCAGCCTGGGCGACAGAGCAAGACTCCATCTCAAAGAAAAAAAAAAAAGGTCCATTTTCAAAGTAAACGAATAGTCCGTTCTCCAGTTTGGAATGTACCAGGAACTTGAAAAGGATGTGACATTTCCATTTTCCTTTGAGGTTGTGAATTTATTTCTCATCCTGGGCCTAACAGAGCTGAAAACGTTGTCTTTGTTGTGTGTTTATGCTACATCCCTCATTTCAGTATTAGGGCTACAGCAGATCTGTGGACCAGCCGAGGGATGCCAGCCTGCTGCATGTGGCACTGGAAAAAACCTCCCACTCTGGGGTGAGCTCTGTGTCCTAGGCCCTCAGAGCCCCCTTCCAGTCCCTTCGTGATGACTGCCTAGCCCAGCCAGCCCTCCTAGTTAATGGTGTTCATTTTCACCTGCTTGGGGTGATTTGACATTGCCCCAGTATCTGCCTGTTCTTCCCTGAAATGTCTCCTTAAGACAGTCACTTCTGGCCGGGCACAGTGACTCGCCCCTGAAATCCCAGCACTTTGGGAGGCTGAGGCAGATGGATCAGTTGAGGCCAGGAGTTCAAGACCAGCCTGGCTAACGTGGTGAAACCCCATCTCTACTAAAAATACAAAAAAAAAAAAAAAATTAAGGGCCAGACAAGGTGGCTCTCGCCTGTAATCTAGCACTTTGGGAGGCCGAGGTGGGCAGATCACTTGAGGCCAGGAGTTCGAGACCAGCATGGCTAGCATGGCAAAATCCTGTCTCTACCAAAAATACAAAAATTAGCCTGGCATGGTGGTGCATACCTGTAGTCCCAGCTACTTGGGAAGCTGAGGCATGAGAATCGCTTAAACTCAGGAGGCTGAGGTTGCAGTGAGCTGAGATGGTGCCACTGCACTCCAGCCTGTGTGACAGAGCGAGACCCTGTCTCAAAAAAGCAAAAACAGAAACAAAAATTAGAAGGGGGTGGTGGTGTGCACCTGTAGCCCCAGCTACTCAGGAGGCTCAAGAATCCTGGAACCATGGAGGTGGAGGTTGAAGTGAGCTGAGATGGCACCACTGCACTCCAGCCTGGGCAACAGAGCAAGACTCTCTCTCAAAAAAAAAAACTTCTCTTGGCCTTATGATGTATCCACAGTTTATTGAGCATGACCCAGGCACAGGTCATACGAAGGTAGAGTCAGGACCTTCCCAGTCAGCTCCAGAGGGACCTCAGGCAGGAGTTATGCAGCTCAGAGCAAGAAGCCTAGGTAGAGAAGCTTCTGTACACAGATTTCTTTAATTCTCGCAACAACCCTCCCAGGTTCAGAAGGGAGAAGTAACCTGCCCAAGGTCACACAGAAGTAACTGATAAGTGAAATTGAAGCCCAGGAGAGGGTGACAGTGTAAGTTTCCACCAGCTGACGTCAGAGTTGAGGGAACCTGGAGCATCTTGCTGTGACTTTGCCATTTTGGCTCTTGGGCCCTGCGTCACTGGGTGGGGCTTACAGAGAAGTTGCAGATCCTGCAGAGATTCGCGGATGCTTTGCCACGTTCTGGCAGATATTACTCTTGTTTTTTATCTTCTGTATTTTGTGATGCTTCGACATCTTGGGGCCTTGTGAACCTGGAGAGAGACTGCTCTTATACCAGGGCTAGTTAATTCCTAGTGATAGCAGACAACTCACCTAGGAGCTTGCCTTTCATATGCAAACCAGCCACCTCTTCACCCTGTCATGCAGGCTTGAGTGGCAGTGCCACGATTATGGCTCACTACAGACTTGGCTGCTTGGGCTCATGCCACCCTCCTACCTCAGCCTCCTGAGTAGCTGGGACTACAGGTGTGCATCATCGTGCTTGGTTAATTTTTAAAATTTTTAGTAGAGAGAAGGTCTTGCTATGTTACCCAGGCTGGTCTCAAACTCCTGGGCTCAAGTGATCCTCCTGCCTTGGCCTCCCAAAGTGATGGGATTCCAGGCATGAGCCACTGAGCCTGGCCCAGACCAGCCCCTTCTGAGTCTACACTCCCAATCTGTGTCCTTTGATCAGGACTGGCTCCTGCAGTCCAGGACACCATCCCCTGGTCTGAATCACTCCAAGGCCAGGTAGCAGACAACTAGGGACCACCCCTGGAGCCCACCGAAATTATTCAAACTATCTCATCCAGAGCCTGCTCAGCTTGCATACCCTGCCTTGCGCATGAATTCCCACAAAACTCCGGCCCGTGTTTCCACCCCATAAACCCTTCAGCCCATAAAGGCTCCGGCCCATGTTCCCCTTTTATCGCCTCTGCCTCCTGACCAACCCTGGTGCTGCCCTGTGTGAGCCTGTGTGGTGTGGTGTGCCCCTTCCTCATGGGAACTGTGAGTAACAAACTACTTTTTCAAAGGCAGTCATCCCCTGAGCTGTTGCTCTCTTTGCTTGAAAAACAAAGCCCCAGGTTCATTTTAAGCCACAGGAAAGAGGGATGAGGAGGGCCACTCTCATTGAAGCTGCCCCCTCTCCCATTTACAAGGGGGCGTCCTGCACATCACCCGCCTGCCTCTTACATTAGGGTGAGTGGCCTCTTCTCCCCCCTTCTGTAGCTCCTGACTCTTCTACCCTTTCCCCTAAAGCCCAAAGGCTAAGCCTGGGTTCACGGAGAGGCCGGGCCTGGGACAAGATCAAGGATGTGACCTATTTAGTTCCCTCTATTTCCCTTGCTCTCACATCAGTGCCTGCTTGAATCCACCAGAGCTCTGGGGAGAATGCATTTACCTCCAGAAATTTTTCCAGCCACAAGGTGAGAAAACTCCTTCATGTGAAGTTGCGTCTCCTCACATTGTGGATTTGGCAGCCTCAGTGGGGTAGCTTGGCTGGGGACGAGGCCCAGGAGCGTGGCAGAGGCATGCCGCTCCCCATATCTTCCCATCTCCCCGGGCCCTCCTGGGGTGAACAGGCCGTCTTTCAGCCCAGGGCCACATGCTGTCACCAGGTCCCTGTCTTTTCTCTCACTTATATAATTAATTTACGCAACTTGAATCATCAGCTCTGTTTTCAGCATTTATGGTCTTTCTCTTCTTTTTTTTTTTTGAGATGGAGTTTTGCTCTTGTCACCCAGGCTGGAGTGCAATGGCGCAATCTTGGCTGCAACCTCTGCCTCTCAGGTTCAAGCAATTCTCGTGCCTCAGCCTCTGGAGTAGCTGGGATTATAGGCGTGAGCCACCACACCCAGCTAATTTCTGTATTTTTAGTAGATACAGGGTTTCGCCATGTTGGCCAGGCTGGTCTTGAACTTCTGACCTCAAGTGATCCGCCCACCTCGGCCTCCCAAAGTGCTGGGATTACAGGGGTGAGCTACCACGCCTGGCCTGGTCTTGCTCTTCTTAGCAGACTATTTATAGTTTGGGATGGTAGTAACAGTAACAATATGATGACCCAGGACAATGACAACACTGATCAGATTGACAGAGCACGTGACATGGGCTGGTTCCTTCATCACAGAGTGAATTTGGTAGCAGCAGGAGAGGCAGCAATGAGGAGGAAAAGCCTGGATGGAGGGAAGACTGGAGAAAGGGCTGTGACCTGGCTGTGATGGCTTGGAGGGTCAGGTAAGAGGCTCAACCCTGATTCTGCGGGATACAGTCCCTCCCAAAGGTCTGAGAGGGGTGTGGCCAGGTGTGTGTGTGACAGAGAACCTTCATGATGGAGGCCATATGTATGGGGACAGGAAGAAATGAGGAAATCATCTGCCAGAGCCCAAGTGAAGATGAGCACGCAAATGGGCCTGGGGAGCAAACAGCACAGGAGCTCCAGAGACGTTGTAGAGGCGATGGAATGGGTCCTTGTCATTCATGAGGGGCGCTTTTGCAGACCTTCAGGAATCCCCGGCTTTAAGAGCATCACCCATTGCGCTGAAGGTGCTGCAGGCGGTCGGGGCTCCCTTACTAAACGATTCATTTCCCTCTCAGCAACCTGGATGCCTGAAGCACACGTTCCTGCCAGGCCTCTGCAGTGCTCCAAATGCCTGAGGGCAAAGACTTCCAAGTTACTCACAGTCACAAGTTTGGGTTGGGACACAAACAGGAAGGTGGTGTAAAATATGAGTTCTGATTTTGAGCCCAGGTAACTAGGAAGATGGAGAGAGACAAAGGAGGAGGACTGTTAAGTGAACAAAAGTGACGAATTCTCTTTGGACCTGTTGACCTTGAGGGTCCTGAGGAGCACGTAAGTGACAACATTTGCAAGAGCAGCATCAAGCTCCTTGTGTGCACAAGGCTCACAGGTCGTTTACGGCCATATGTCACATTCTGCATGGGAGAGTTGGCAGAGCTCCCCCCAATGAAGTTAGAATTACTTTCTGAGCCAGGCGCAGTGGCTCACACCTGTAATCCCAGCATTTTGGGAGGCCAAAGCGGGCAGATCACGAGGTCAGGAGATGGAGACCATCCTGGCTAACACGGTGAAACCCCGTCTCTACTAAATACACAAAAAATGAGCCGGTCGTGGTGGCGGGCGCCTGTAGTCCCAGCTACTCTGGAGGCTGAGGGAGGAGAATGGCGTGAACATGGGAGGCGGAGCTTGCAGTGAGCCGAGATCGTGCCACTGCACTCCAGCCTGGGAAACAGACTCTGTCTAAAAAAAAAAAAAAAAAAAAAAAGAATGACTTTCTGAGATGAAAATTTAGAATCAAAATGCGAGAGAAGACATTGGCTAGATAGAGAAAACAAATAACAAAAGCCATTTGTAGCAAGAGTGACTGAAAGGTTGGGACAACCCCACAAAGCAGTTGGGGTGATTGGACAGGAACCATGGGGACATGTAGGATGAACCCTGCCTCAGGAGAGGGGAAGCATGAGGCTCTTCCCTTTTAATTTTTAATTGTTTTAATTTTTTTAAATTTTGAGACAGTCTTGTTCTGTCGCCCAGGTTGGAGTGCAGTGGTGCGATCTTGGCTCATTGCAACCTCCGCCTCTTGGGTTCAAGCGATTCTACTGCCTCAGCCTCCCGAATAGCTGGGACTACCAGGCACGCACCACCACACCTGGCTAATTTTTTTTGTATTTTTAGTAGAGACAGGGTTTTGCCATGTTGCCCCGGCTCATCTCAAACTCCTGAGCTCAGACAATCCACCCACCTCAGCTTCCCGAAGTGCTGGGATTACAGGCGTGATCCACTGCGCCCAGCCCAGGCACCTCCCTTCTCTAGCTACATCTCTCTGCTCCTTCTGACACCTGCCGGCTGGCTAGATGTGAAAAGCTTCCTGACCACCTCCCCCAACCTACCCTGACCCTCCGGGGCCCCATTCCTGCTTTCCAGAAAAGTCCTTTTTGATCTGACAAATTCCTTCCCAAACTTCTCTTCTAACCTCTCTCAGCCTGGACGTTGTGCCTCCTATTTTGTTTTTGCTCTCACACCCCCCATGCCAATTATTCATAAATTTTTGTTTAGTCTGTTTCTTTTCTTTTTTTTCTTTTTCTTTCTTTTTTTCTTTTTCTTTTTTTTTTTTTTTTTTGAGATGGGGGTCTCACTCTGTCACCCAGGCTGGAGTGTGCAGTGGCACAGTCTTGGCTCACTGCAGCCTCAGCCTCCTGGGTTCAAGCCATCCTCCCATCTCAGCCTCCTGAGTAGCTGGGATTACAGGCACACACCATGCCTGGCTAATAGGCTTTTTCATTTAAAAGTATTTTTACTTTCATTTTCATTTAATCCCACAAAAAGTTTGTGAGGTTGGCACATCACTAGGAGTAGTTCCTTTTTGCAGGTAAGGAAACTAAGCCCAGAGGTTGAGAAACTTGCCCAAGGTCACACAACCTAGACCTGACCCTTTTTCATGGTCCTTTGACCCCAATATCCATGAATAAAATTAGTAGTATTTTTCCTACTTTAAAATATCTTTATAGCTATTCCTTTGCCACACCTGGAATACCTGCCCACCACCCAACCCTCTAATCCACCTGCTGCTCACTCCAACCGCCCAGCTTGATGAGTTTCTGCTTCTCCAAAGCTCAGCTGAAATAGCACCTGCTCAGTAAGGACTTCCCTCCTTACCAGGGAAGGGCAATCAGATCCTCACTCAAAGTCCAGGGCAGGTGCATCTGCTCTGTGTGTGCCTAGGACAGGAGTCCACACCCAGCTGCTGGGAGGGTGGGAAGGTAGTTTCTGGACCTTCTAGCTTCTGCAATGGAAGGCAGCCTCTGCCTGTCCTGAGGCTCATGAGGCAAGCAATGCCCAGGACCCAGAGATGGGGTGTTGAGGAGCTGGGCGGTGAGAACGACAGAGGCCCACCAGAGCCCACATCTCTGACTGCTTGGCAATGTAAACAATTCTCCCTGTTTTCATACTTCAAAAATGAAAATGTTGTCACTGATACAAAGATACAATCCTTTGTGTAATCAGAAGTGGGCTGGGCATGGTGGCTCACACCTGTAGTCCCAGCACTTTGGGAGGCTGAGGTAGGCGAATCACCTGAGGTCAGGAGTTCGAGACCAGCCTGGCCAACATGGTGAAACCCCATCTCTATTAAAAACACAAAAATTAGCCAGGCATGGTGGCACATGCCTGTAATTCCAGCTACTTGGGAGGCTGAGGCAGGGGAATCACTTGAACCTGGGAGGCAAAGGTTGCAGTGAGCTGAGATCGCACCATTGCACTCCAGCCTGGGTGGCAGAGCAAGACTCCAGTTCCAAAAAAAAAAAAAGAGACTGTTCTCAAAAAAAAAAAAAAAGAAGAAGTGTATGTATTACCTGCAAAGGGAAGTAACCCAGAATCTCTCATTAGTGCACATCCACTTCTGGTCCAGGATTTCTATTCCCACCTCAAAGCCTCTTTGTAAAACAAATATTTTACTACACTGAATGAAATTCAGAGGTAAAACATCCTAACTACATACATGCATTTTAAGATCTATTTATCCATCTCTCTATCTCTATTCCTAACTGTATAATAAAGGAGAAATTAATAATTTGTAAAAAATAAAGATAAAATGTATTTAAGTAAATTCTCAGGCATAACAATTCTAGATGCCATAATAAAGGAGTCAGTCACCCTGCCACCAGGTAGCTGGCTTCCCTACTCAACAAATGTGTCCAAACAGTGTACATAAATGTGGAATTATGTTGCCGCTGAGAACCATAGAGTTCCACTTAGTATTATGCCTCTTTCTTAGTGATGGTGCTGTAGAGGACAACTGCCTCTAAACTATTAAAGGATGCTAGAGTGTATACACAATGGAACACCATTCAGCCCTAAAAAAGAAGGAAATTGGCCGGGCGTGGTGGCTCAAGCCTGTAATCCCAGCACTTTGGGAGGCCGAGACGGGCGGATCACGAGGTCAGGAGATCGAGACCATCCTGGCTAACACAGTGAAACCCCATCTCTACTAAAAAATACAAAAAAAAAACTAGCCGGGCAAGGTGGCGGGTGCCTGTAGTCCCAGCTACTCAGGAGGCTGAGGTAGGAGAATGGCGGAGGCGGAGCTTGCAGTGAGCTGAGATCCGGCCACTGCACTCCAGCCTGGGGACAGAGCGAGACTCCATCTCAAAAAAAAAGAAGGAAATCTTGTCATTTGTGACAACATGGGTGAATCCTGGAGGACAGCATGCAAAGTGAAATAAACCAGGCACAGAAAGACCAATACTGCGTGATTTCACTTACATGTTTCAATTTGACAGGAGGAATAAGTTTTTGAGATCTGTTGCACAGCAGACTGACTATTGCAAATAATAATGTATCATATATTTCAAAATAGCTAGGAGAGGGCGGGGCATGGTGGCTTATGCCTATAATCCCAACACTTTGGGAGGCCAAGATGGGTGAATCATGAGGCCAGGAGTTCAAGACCAGCCTGGCCGAGATGGTGAAACCCCAACTCTACTAAAAATACAAAAATTAGTCAGGCATGGTGGTGGGCGCCTGTAATCCCAAGATACTCAGGAGGCTGAGAAAGGAGAATTGCTTGAACCTGGGAGGCGGAGGTTGCAGTGAGCTAAGATCACGCCACTGCACTCCAGTCTGGGCAACAGAGCCAGACTCCAACTCAAAAAAATAAAAAAATAGGACAGTACATTTCAAATGTCTTACCACAAAAAAGGAAAAGTAAGTGAGGCAACAGATATGTTGATTAGCTTGATTTAATCATTTCACATTTATGCACATATCAAAACATAATATTGTATCTCATAAATGTATATAATTATGATTTCAATTTAAAATAATATTAAGAAGAAAAGAGATGCAGACTCTCAATCCTAAGACTTGAGTTTGAATCAACATTTTAATGAGATCCCCAGGTTGTATGTATGTAAATTAAAGACTTAACAGTACTTGACACTCCAGGGGGCCATAGTAAGAGACAGGATAAGCCAATTACACAGAATAAATCTTAACTATTCCCATCTTGAGGTTCTGTTTACTGGGACCACCTGAAACCAAGAAAGCATCAGTAACATCCTTTTCTGGTTCGATCCTGAAAGTCTAACCAGAAAAACAGAAACCACTTAAGGTACTTTCAATAGAGAGAGAATTTAATGCAGGGACTTGATTACAAACAATCCAGAGATTAGCAGTAGCAGGAAGCCACTAGTGTCCCTAGGTGGAGGAACAAAGAAAGGAAGTGGGGTTACTGGAACCCAAAGTTAGCCAGTGGAAGCTGATGCCATGGAGGAAACTCATTTGCTGCCAGAGACACCACCTGAGTCAGCAAATGAATTTTCTTCCAGTCTCCTAACAGTGTCTCTCATTGGTTAAACCCAGCCAGAATTCAGCTGACCCAGGAGGCAGGGAAACTGCTTCAGGGATCAGCCCTTCTGTATGTCAGAGTAGGGCAGGAGAAGAGCAAGAAAGGCATCTGAAGAAAAACAGGCCCAGAATTGGCACGTAAGCCAAGAGCTGATTCTCAAAAGGTGAATAATTACTTGTTGAAAGAGATGTGCTTTTCTCCAGAATCCTAGAGCTCACCTCTATGATTGCCACAGACTCCATAAAGTATCTCAATCAATCTCAAACACTTCAAGAAGTGTTGGATCCACTAGGTCAATGGACCAAGTGACAGAGCTGCTTTCTCTGCAGCCTGGACCAGCTACAGAGCTTCTCTTGCTCTGGGCCCCACTCAACACTGGAAACTTTTGGGTCACTCAGTGAATGATCAGAGCAGCACACCCAAATCTGTTATGTATTTCCTTCAAAATTCAAAAAGCTTAACAAGCATTCTACTTCTTTCTTAGTGAAAGGGAATGCAACTTGTTTTTGCTTTAGAGGAGTTATCTCAATAGCCTCAGACTACGGGCCCCTGTGCCCCCAAAATTTACTGAGGTATTAGTCCCCTGTATTTTTGTGGAATGTATCTGTACTCTCTGCCATGCATGTGTCTTACCAAAACAGCTAGGAAAGCTGCTACTTCCTTTTCTTTAGGCCTGATCAGCATTGTGTCATGAATGGAGTACAAAAGCATATTTCTTGTGAGATAGTGAGACAAATAAGGTTCCTAGGAATGATATTGTAGCACAGAACCAGAAGTTGACATAACCCTGAACTAGATTGTGAAGGCGTACTGCTTTCCTTACCATGTAAAAGAAAACAATTCTCAGTATTCTCTGCTCATCTGATTAGAAAGAGAGAAAAAAGACTAAATACATAGTTGCAAAACAAAGGCCAGAGGTGGTGTTTATTTGATTCACAAAAGAGACTAAATCCGGAATAGCAGCTGTAAATGAAATCACCACTTTGTTAGGCTTATGGCAATCCACTTTTCTTCTATAAGGCACATCTTTTGGTTTTCTGCTCTGACCGAACTGGAATAGAAGGTAGACTTAAGGAAAAAACTCTGTAACCTGACCACTTGTGTAAGTTAGGATGACTTTAGCTTGAAGTAACAGAAGACCCAATTAAAAGTAGTTGAATCAATAAGGAGTTCGTCTTACCACAAACAAGAAATCGAAGGTAAGAAAAGTGTAGGGTTAGTTAATTCAGAGTATAATGATATCATTAAAGATCCAAGGAATGGTTTCTCAACCTTATTTAGCACAGGCCACCTCTGAGTCTTGGTTTTAGGCCACCAGTGAGCAAGCAACGATCAGCACTTGCAGGTGCTGTACTTGGCATACTGAAGATAGGATCTCTGGTAAGCACTGTAGGATTTTTTTGTTGTTGTTTAATATGGAGTTTCACTCTTGTCACCTAGGCTGGAGTACAATGGCACGATCTGGGCTCACTGCAACCTCTGCCTCCCAGGTTCAAGCGATTCTCCTGCCTCAGCCTCCTGAGTAGCTGGGATTACAGGCGCCTGCCACCACGCCCGGCTAATTTTTGTGTTTTTAGTAGAGATGGGATTTTGCCATGTAGGCCAGGCTGGTCTCGAACTCCTGACTTCAAATGATCCACCCACCTTGGCCTCCCAAAGTTCTGGGATTATAGGCATGAGCCACTGTGCCTGGCCATATTTTCCTTTTTTCTTTTCTTTTTTTTTTTTTGCCTGGCCATATTTTCCTAATGTTTAGTCATGTTGAGCACCTTTTCATGTGCCTATTGGCCATCTGTATGTCTTCTCTGAAACATGTCTGCTCAAGTCCTTTGCCCACTTTTGAATTGGGTTGCTTGTTTTTTGTTGTTGAGTTTTAGAAGTCCTCTATATTTTCTGAATATTAATTCCTTATCAGATAAATGATTTGCAAATAGCTTCTCCCATTCTGTGGGTTGCCCTTTTTTTTTTTTTGAGACGGAGTCTCGCTCTGTCTGTCGCCCAGGCTGGAGTGCAGTGGCACGATCTTGGCTCACTGTAAGCTCTGCCTCCCAGGTTCACGCCATTCTGCTGCCTCAGCCTGCCGAGTAGCTGGGACTACAGGCACCCACCACCACACCCAGCTAATTTTTTGTATTTTTAGTAGAGACGGGGTTTGACCGTGTTAGCCAGGATGGTCTCGATCTCCTGACCTTGTGATCCGCCCACCGCGGCCACCCAAAGTGCTGGGATTACAGGCGTGAGCCACCGCGCCCGGCCGGGTTGCCCTTTTACTCTGTGGATATTTCCCTTTGATGCACAATTTTAAAAAATTTCATGAAGTCCAATATGCCTATTTTTTTGTTATTGTTGCTTGTGCTTTCATCCAGGAAATCACTGCCAAAGGCAATGTGTGTCCTATGTTTTCTTGTAAGAGTTTTATAGTTTTAGGTCTCACATTTAGGCCTTTGATCCATTTTGAGTCAATTTTAATATTTGGTGTTAGGCAAGGTTCCAACTTCATTTTTTCACATATGGATATCTAGTTATCTCAGCACTATTTATTGAAGACTGTCCTTTCCCTACTGAATGGTCTTGGCACCCTTGTCAAAAATCATTGGACCATGTATGTGAGGGCTTATTTTTGGGGTTCTCAATTCTATTCCATTGGTCCCTATGTTGTCTTTATGCCAGTACCACACTATTTTGTTTACTGCAGCTTGGTAGTAAGTTTTGATGGCATCTTCTCAATAAGGGCTCTAATCCCATTCATGAGGGTTCCTCCCTCATGACTTACCTCCCAAAGGCTTCATCACCAAATACCATCACATGGGGATTCGAGTTTTAACATATGAATTTGGGGGTAATGCAGCCATTCAGTCCATAACAGCAAAAACTCCCTCAAAAGAGATCATTCCTGGGTCTTCGAGGCAGCAGGAATAGCCTCATTAGGGAGAGAGTGGCTGCTCTGATGTCAAAGGAAGGCTTGTGGGGCGTGGTGTTGAGAGGAGAGTCCTCCAAACGAAAGCAGAATGAGTGAAGGAATAATGGAATAATTTACAAAGTTCCTCCAAAGTGCCGGTAAAATGGGCTTCAGGGTGCTCTGTCCCCCAGGCTGTTATTTGACTGTTATATCAAGAGAGGGCAGGGGTGACCCCTTTTCCCCAATACCACAGCTACTGTGAGCCCAACCTCGGCACCATGTCATGGAGCATCACAGCCAGTCTCTGGAAACTACTCAGGACACTCCAGCCAACAGTCTGCCTCCACTGTGTCATGGTGCTTGCCTTCCCTTGCACCCTCCAATAATGCTGCCTGGGCCCTGCTGCTGCCATCTGGGCCCAGTAACACGACTATAGAATGCAGAAACTATTAGAGCCAGAGTGATCCCCCAAATTCCCCTGAAAGCTCATCATGGGCCCTTCCAGATGGGGAGCCTCTTGGCAGGGGGCCTGGTGTTCTCACCTTCACAACCTGATTCTGTTCCCTTTTAGGGGGCTCCTCTTTACCAGGAGAACTTCGTTCCCTTGCTATCTCTCTCCCCTGTCTTCTCTTGTAATCTAATCAGAAAAGCAAAATGGAGACAAACTGTCTTTTCTCCTTGCCTGCAATTAGGAAAATTGCAATTAGGAAATTTTCCTTTGCTGGTTAACAACATTGGGCCGTCACGTCCCCTGCTGCAGGAGCAATGACCTGAAGTTGAAACTGGCCTCGGCTGCCTGTGTTTTACAACCTGCCATGAACCTTTGGCAGATCAACTGAATTTTTTCCTAATTATACAAATAATAAGGCACATTTAGAAAGTATAGAAAAGTAAAAGCAGAAAAAAAACCCACCTATAATCCTGCCACCCAGAGGCAATCCCTATTAACATTTTGATATATTTCCTTCCTAGATTTTAAATGCATTTTTCTGTAGCTGAGATCATACTGTACACATCATTTCATGCTCTAATTTTTTTCACCTGTTACAGTATTTGCCCATATCATTAAAATCGGTTGAAAACATTAATGGTTGCCGGGCGCGGTACCTCACGCCTGTAATCCCAGCACTTTGGGAGGCCGAGGTGGGCGGATCACCTGAGGTTGGGAGTTCGCGACCAGCCTGACCAACATGGAGAAACCCCATTTCTACTAAAGCTACAAAATTAGCCGGGCCTGGTGGTGCACGCCTGTAATCCCAGCTACTCAGGAGGCTGAGGCAGGAGAATCATTTGAACCCAGGAGGCAAGGCTGCAGTGAGCCGAGATCGTGCCATTGCACTCCAGCCTGGGCAACTAGAGTGAAACTCCATCTCAAAAAAAAAAAAAACCACATTAATTGTTTTCCATATTCCTTTTCTATTATAAAAGTAATACATACTTACTGTAAAAAAAAATTCAGAAATATGTAAAGAAAAATAAAATTTTTCACTTTAATTCTTTTTCCCCTCATGCCTCAGGAAGGACCACTTTTTTTTTTTATTATTACACTTTATGTTCTAGGGTACATGCGCACAACGTGCAGGTTTGTTACATATGTATACATGTGCCATGTTGGTGTGCTGCACCCATCAACTCGTCATTTACATTAGGTACATCCCCTAATGCTATCCCTCCCCTCTACCCCAACCCGAGAACCACTTTTAACAGTTCTTTTAACAGTTTAGTTTTTATCCTTGCAGACCTTTTTTTTTTTTTTTTAATGAGATGAAATATTGCTCTGATGCTCAGGCTAGAGTGCAGTGGCCGGATTAGCTCACTGCAACCTCCGCCTCCCGGGTTCAAGCGATTCTCCTGCCTCAACCTTCTGAGTAGCTGGTATTACAGGTGTGCGCTGCAATGCCAGGCTAATTTTTATATTTTTAGTAGAGACGGGGTTTTGCCATGGCGGCCAGGCTGGTCTCAAACTCCTGACCTCAAGTGATCCCCCCGCCTAGGCCTCCCAAAGTGTTGGGATTACAGGCATGAGCCACCGTGCCTGGCCGCAGACCTTTCTCTATATTCATACAAAACAGCTTTTAAAAATGGTTCTGGCCAGGCATGGTGGCTCACACCTGTAATCCCAGCACTTTGGGAGGCCGAGGTGGGTGGATCACCTGAAGTCAAGAGTTTGAGACCAGGCTGGCCAACCTGGCGAAACCCTGTCTCTACTAAAAATACAAAAATTAGCCGGGCGTGGTGTCCGGCGCCTGTAATCCCAGCTACTTGGGAGACTGAGGCAGGAGAATCACTTGAACCTGGGAGGCGGAGGTTGCAGTGAGCCGAGATGTCAAGATCACACCACTGCACTCTAGCCTGGGCGACAGAGTGAGACTCTGTCTCAAAAAAAAAAAAAAAAAAAAAAAAAAAGGTTCTACAACTAGCTTTTCAGTATATCTTGGAGCTATTGTCTTATCAGTACATAGGAATCCACTGCACTTTAAGAAAGCTGCCAAGGCCGGGTGCGGGACTCGCACCTGTAATCCTAGCACTTTGGGAGGCTAAGGCAGGTGGATCACTTGAGGTCAGGAGTTTGAGACCAGCCTAGGCAACAGGATGAGACCCTCTCTTTACAAAAAAAAAAAAATACAAAAAATACAAAAATTAGCTTGGTGTGGTGGCGCGCCCCTGTAATCCCAGCTATTCGGGATATTGAGGTGGGAGGATTGCTTCAGCTGCAGCGAACCGAGATCGGGCCACTGGGCTCTAGCCTGTGTGACGGAGTGAGACCCTATCTCAAAAAAAAAAAAAAAAAAGAGAGAGAAAGAGCTGCCAAATATTGCATCTATAGATTCATTTCTCTTGGATGGTGCCTGCATTAGTCAGGGTTCTCCACAGAAGGAGAACCGATAGGAGCTACAGGTATAGATAGAAGAGGAGATGTGTGACGGGAATTGGCTCACGTGACTATGGAGGCCAGGGAGTCCGTGTCTGCAGCTGGAGACCCAGGAAAGCAGGTGGCATAACTCAGTCTCAGTGTGGGAGCCTGAAAACCAGGGGAACTAATGGTGAAACTCCCAGTCCAAGGCCAAAGCCCTGAGCAAGAGGTGGAAGAGGCCCCATTGGTGTAAGTCTCAGAGTCTGATGGCCCCAGAACCAGGTGTTCTGATGTCTAAGGGCAGGAGAAGATGGATGTCCCAGTGCCAGAAGCCAGAGTGAGTTCACCCTCCCTCCACCTTTTTGTTCCCTCTGGGCCCTCAGTGGATTGGATGATGCCCATCCACATTGGTGAGCGTGGATCTTCTTTAGTCAGGTCATTGATTCAAATGCTCATCTCTTGTGGAAACGCCCTCAAAGACACACTCAGAAGTCATGTTTAACCAGCTAGCTGGACATCCCTTAACTTAGTCAAATTGACACATGAAATTAACCATCACAGTGTCCTAGAAGTGAACTTGTGTGATAATCGGTATGTGCATTTTATTTATTTTTTGAGATGGGGTCTTACTCTGTTGCCCAGGCTGGAGTGCAGTGGTTTAATCTCAGCTCACTGCAGCTTCAACTTCCTAGGCTCAAGAAATCCTCCCACTTCAGCCTCCCAAGTAGCTGAGACTACAGGTGTGCACCACCACACTCGACTCATTTTGTTTATTTTTTATAAAGATAGAGATGATGTCTCACTATGTTGTCCAGGGTGGTCACAAACTCCTGGGCTCAAGTGATCCTTCCACCTCTGACTCCCAAAGTGCTGAGATTGCAGGCATGAGCCACCATGCCTAGCCTTGCATGTGCATTTTTAATTGTGCCCAAATTGCCTTCCTTTTAAAGGTTCTAACCATCATAACTCCACCGATAGTGTGCATGGCTATGAAAATCTCCCGTGGCTGTGTGATAGTGTGTGGCATGGTAACCTAGTGGTTAACACTTGGGTGTAGGACCCAAATAATCTTGGGTTCAAATCCCATCTCTGCCACTAGCTGGCTATAAGGTCTTTACTGAGTTACTTAATGTCTCCATTGCCCTGGTTTTCGTATCAATAAAATGAAAATGATAATGACAATAGTTATATTCTTTGGGGTTATTTTGAACATTTAAAAAATGAAATAATGTATATAAAACACATAGTCTGGCCAGGCATGGTGGCTCATGCCTGTAATCCCAGCAGTTTGGAAGGCCAAGGCAGGCGTATTGCTTGAGCCCAGGAGTTCAAGACCAGCCCACGCAACATGGTGAAACCCCATCTCTACAAAAAAAAAAATACAAAAATTAGCCGGGTGTGGTGACACGTGCATGTAGTCCCAGCTACTTGGGAGACTGAGGTGGGAGGATTGCTTTGAGTCCAGGAGGTGGTGGCTGCAGTGAACTGTGATTGTGCCACTGCATTCCAGCCTGGGTGACAAAACGAGACCCTGTCTCAAAAAAAAAAAAAAATTAAATTAAAAAACAAAACACTTAGCCTAGTAGTTAGCCTGTACCTAGTACAGAGTAAGTGTACAATAAATGATAATGCATTAATACTGTAATCTACTTCATCATTCTCCTATTATTGGATATTATTTTATTGTTATTTTATTTTATTTTATTTTTTTGAGATGGAGTCTCACTCTGTCACCCAGGCTGGAATGCAGTAGCGTGATCTCAGCTTGCTGCAACCTCCACCTCCCTGGTTCAAGTGATCCTCCCACCTCAGCCTCTGGAGTAGCTGGGCCCACAAATGCCCACCCCCATGCCCGGCTACTTTTTGTATTTTTGGTAGAGATGGGGTTTCACTATGTTGCCCAGGCTGGTCTTAAACTCCTGAACTCATGTCATCCACCTGCTTCGGCCTCCCAAAATGCTGGGATTATAGGCATGAAGCATCATTCCTGGCCCCTATTGTTGGACATTTTAATGGCAGAAATTCTTTTAACAGGCTTTCTTCAAAGGACTTTATCAGTTTATCCCTTTAAACATTTAAGCATACATTTTAAATAACTGAACAGTTTTTAAAGTTTGAATATTTATTTAATATTTAAACAACTCAACAGTAAATAACACTCATGACCTCTTGCACTCAATGCAACACTTTTCATAACTAAGTACACCCCTGCCACTGTACATCTACACACAGACATAGTTTGGAGATTTTTTTTGAGACAGGGTCTTGCTATGTTGCCCAGGCTGATCTCGAACTCCTGGACTCAAAGAATCCCCCAGCCTCAGACTCCAGAGTAGCTGGGACTACAGACATGCAACACTGTGCCCAGCTCACACATAGACAGAGTTTTCATAGCAATGTATTCCACTTACCCTTGTATACTGGTTGCTTCAGGCACAATTATGTAGATATTTTTGGGCAAAGATGAAGAATTACATCACAAAATTATATCACAGAGCAGGCCCAAATCCACACAGAATTTGAAAAAGCAATATTAATCTGAACAGATCGTATTTTTGTTTGTTTGTTTGGTTGTTTTGTTTGTTTGTTTGTTTGAGACAGAGTCTTGCTGTGTCACCCAGGCTGGAGTGCAGTGGTGTGATCTCGGCTCACTGCAACCTCTGCTTCCCCAGTTCAAGCAATTCTCCCACCTCAGCCTTCCAAGTAGCTGCGATTACAGACGCATGCCACCACACCCAGATAATTTTTGTATTTTTAGTAGAGACAGGGTTTCGCCACATTGCCCAGGCTAGTCTCAAGTGATCTGCCTGCCTTGGCCTCCCAAAGTGCTGGGATTACAGGCGTGAGCCACCGTGCCCGGCCTGAACAGATTTCATATAGTGTATTTGCATGTCCAGAAAGTGATTCCATAGCCTGGGACCTGCCGTTGACATCTGCCCTCTTCAGATCTCCTGGATGATTTTCCAAATGAACAGTCTCCTGGGCTCCACAATACTGAGTTCCTGGTCCCAGAAGAGCTGAAAAAATGCCAGCAACTCCTGAATTATGTGAAGGAGGGGCACACGCAGGTGGCTTCCCATGTTGCAGAGGCTGTTTATGGAGTGTGCAGGATTCAGCCCAGAAGTGTGAAGTTGGAAATAGAAAGTCAGTCTTGGCCTTAGGCTTGCCCGTAAGGAGGACTAAATGGGTTTCCAAAGCCATACATATAAACAATAATTGAGTTTACAAGCACCCGGGTAGCACAGCCTCTGCTTTCTGGACATGCCTTGCCTCAGGCATGTGGATTGCAGGAAACCCAACACAGATGTTAGTAGCTGAGCAAGGGCTTCAGGAGTTTACGGGATGATAGAGAGAAAATCCAGTAGAGTGGAAACATTCAATAAGGAGCCCGAAAAGGGCTCTACTTAAACACAACCTCAAAAAAGCAAAGGACCCTGCCTCTCCTAGGAGTCACTCTGTTAAGACTGACACCTCCTGGCCCGCTGCTGCTCTGTGGCTGGTCCCGGCCTCCCAGGGATACCCACAAATTCTGCAGCGCACAGAGCAGGTTGCTGGGAGCTCCTTAGTGGAACAACCAAGAGTTCCCTTGCATTTTTTTTTTCCGCCTGAGACAGAGTCTTGCTCTGTCACCTAGGCTGGAGTGCAGTGGCACAATCTCAACTCCTTGCAACCTCTGCCTCCCAGGTTCAAGCAATTCTCTTGCCTCAGCCTCCCGAGTAGCTGGGATTACAGGCGCATGCCGCGACCCCTGGCTAGTTTCTGTATTTTTAGTAGAGACAGGATTTCACCATGTTGGCCAGGCTGGTCTCAAACTCCTGACCTCGGCCTCCCAAAGTGCTGGAATTACAAGCATGAGCCAACGTGCCTGGCTACGTAATTATTGATGTACATACAACACAATATACAATATATACAACTCCGTATCCCCACGATCCAGCAGGTCACCCGGGATGAACAGATGCTCAAAAATGCCTTTCCAAATCATAAAGATGCTCAAAAATACCTTTCTTGAAACTATTTCATGTCATGACACTCATAAGAAATGTCCATTTTTTAATGACACACTTAAGTAAACTGGAGGGGCGGGGGAAGGGACCTGGGGCCATCTATGTGGAGCTTGATGGAGAAAGTAATTATGTTTTCTTTAAAGAATTATAAAAATGAAAATAATGTAATTAGAGAACATATTACATACTGAATTTGTATGAAATTTTCCAAATAAAATATTTTCAAAATTTTAATGAGAAATCTGAGCTTGCTTCCATGAACATAACTTTAATCTTTTTTATAATCGATTTTATTTAACCTAATATATCCACACTATTATGACTTCAACCTGTCATCAATATAAAATTATGAATGAGCTATTTTACATTCTTGCTTTCTTACTACATCTTTGAAATCTGGTGTGCATTTCACATACCCAGCACATTCCAGTTTGGAGTAGCCACAGTTCAAATGCTCCGCAGCCACATGTGGCCAGTGGCTGCCTGATAAGGAGGCACTGCTCTGCAGCAAGGATGGCAAGGGTAGCACGGACTTGGGCTTTTTTAAACATTCTTTTTTTATTTGCTTGAAATGGCTATAAATAATCAGCAATGAAGATTTTTGAATGATGATCTGTTCAAGTCCTTGATAACTGCCATCAGTGAGAAATTTGGACTAAGTAGGAAAGAAACATTTAAAAACAATTTTTCCCGGCCAGGCGTGGTGGCTCAAGCCTGTAATCCCAGCACTTGGGGAGGCCGAGGTGAGTAGATCACCTGAGGTCAGGAGTTTGAGACCAGCCTGACCAATATGATGAAACCCCATCTCTGCTAAAAATACAAAAATTAGCCAGGCGTGGTGGCAGGCACCTATAATCCCAGCTACTCGGGAGCCTGAGACAGGAGAATCGCTTGAACCCGAGAGGTGGAGGTTGCAGTGAGCTGAGATGGCACCTTTGCACTCCAGTCTGGGCAACAAGAGCGAAACTCTGTCTCAAAAAAAAAAAAAAAAAACCACCAAAAAAAACCCCAACAAACAAAAAACAACAACCAAAAAAAAACTACAGTTTTTCCCACTCTTCACAATTTTACAGCAGTTGAAATTACCTCTTTTTTCTGAGATGGGGGTCTCGCTCTATCACCTAGGCTGGAGAGCAGTAACACAATCATAGCTCACTGTAACCTTGAACTCCTGGGCTCAGGTGAACCTCCTGCCTCAGCCCTCTGACCAACTAGGAGTACTGGCAAGGCTGATTTTTAAATTTTTTTTTTGTAGAGACGGGGTCTTGCTATATTGCCCAGGCTGGCCTTAAACTCCTGACCTCAAGCAATCCTCCCATCTGGGCCTCCAAAATGCTGGGATTATGGGTGTAAACCACTATATCCATCAACCCAGAAATTATATTTAAAGAGTTTAAGAGCTATTATAGAAATTTCTTGTGATAAGGCAAAGGGTTTCAAAGCCATTAAACTTTTTTTTTTTTTTTGGAGATGGAGTCTCACTCTGTCACCCAGGCTGGAGTGCAGTGGCACAATCTTGGCTTGCTGCAACTTCCACCTCCTGGGTTCAAGCAATCCTCCTGCCTCAGCCTCCCAAGTAGCTGGAACTACAGGTGCACGCCACCACACCTAGCTAATTTTTTTTTGTATTTTTACTAGAGACTGGGTTTCACAGTGTTGGCAAGGCTGGTCTCGAACTCCTGACCTCAGGTGATCTGCCCATCTTGGCCTCCCAAAGTGCTGAGATTACAGGCATGAGCCCAGCCATACCGTGTATTTCAAGATAATGCCTGCCCTCTGGTTTAGCAGCTGTGCATGTTCCTATAGAGCCAGTGTCATGCTTTGGCTTGGGTACCACTCAAAGAGCTCGTGGGTGCACAAGGACAGATTCCAGCTGAAGTGAATCAGGTCCCAGCCTGGTGCTGCTTCTCCAGCCCAGCCTACCCATGGCCCACTCTCCCCACTTGGGCTCCCTAACACCCCAGTACCTCCTCCAGCCCCCTCATCTCCACCTGTGCCAAACCCATTTGTAGCAGCTACTGACCTAGTGCTGGGGCATGGGGCTTCCAGTGCCACCTGTCGCCATTTTCCTCACCTCCTCTGATACCACCTCCTCTCCATCCCCACACTGATTGGGCCCCTCTCTGAGGACCAAATGCTCTTACACAGCTGGAAGGGAGTGCCTGAAGGGCTTGCCCACCCCAGAGCCCCCACCATCCCCAAGAACTGAGGTTGTCGGTGACTCTGAGCACCAGGGTTTGCCGTGCGCTGTCGGGAGGCACTGGGATCACAGACACTACCTACTGTCCACCCCCTGCCTCCTTACTAACAAAATCCTGCGGCTTTCTAACTGTAACCTTGGGCAGCTCTTGTCATGTTTATGGACTTCAATTTTGTGGAATTTTTGTTTGTTTATTTGTTTTTGGGATGCAGTCTCACTCTGTTGCCCAGGCTGGAGTGCAGTGGCGCGATCTCAGCTCACTGCAACCTCTGCCTCCTGGGTTCAAGCGATTCTCCCGCCTCAGCCTCCCGAGTAGCTGGGATTACAGGTGCCTGCCACTATGCCCGGCTAATTTTTGTATTTTTAGTAGAGACAGGGTTTCACCATGTTGGCCAGGCTGGTCTCGAACTCCTAACCTCAAGTGATTCGCCTGCCTTGGCCTCCCAAAGTGCTGGGATTGCAGGAGTGAGCCACCGTGCCTGTCCATAATTTTGTGGGATTTCTGTTTGTTTGCTGTTTTTTAGAAACAGGGCCTTGCTCTGTCATCTAGGCTGGAGTGCAGTGGTACAATCATGGCTCACTGCAGCCTTGACCTCCTGGCCTCAAGCGATCCCCCTGCCTCAGCCTCCCAACTAGCTAAGACTACAGGTGCATACCACCATGTCTGGCTAATTTTTAAAATTTTTATAGAGACAGGGTCTCACTATGTTGCCGAGGCTGGTCTCAAATTCTTGGACTGCCTCGACCTCCCAAAGTTCTGGGATTACAGGCACGAGCCACCATGCCCAGCCAGACTTTAGTGCATTTTTATTCTGTCTTTTTAAACAAAAAAAAAGCTTTATTGAGAAAGTATTCACATACCATAAAATTCACTCATATAAAGTATACAGGTGAGTGGTTCTTAGTACAGTATATTCACAAAGTTCTGCAAATACCAGTTTCCTGTCTGTCAAACAGGGATAATTGTATATAACCTCATGCGATTGTTGTGAGAGAGAAATGAGCTACATGTAAAGTGCTGGCACATTGCCTGGCATGCGGGCAAGTCTTAATAAATGGTATTATTATTTCCACGATAAGGATGACAAGGATGATGGATGAAGAGGAATAGCAGGGATTCATACCTCTAAAAGGATGCCGAGCTCTGGCCACTGCCTGGGAGTCTGTCCGTGTTTTGTGGAATCGAGGCCACCCCGACTCATCCTGCACCTCCCACGTGACATACAAAGCCCGCAGCCTGCCCGGTAGGTACTCACAGCCACCTCTGTGTCAGAGCAGGACGAGACAGCTGCTCAGCAGCTGCACAGGCTGCAGCGCAATTTAAGGCAGGAAGTGGAGAGAAATGCCATTTCTTACAGAAAATGCATGGGGAGAGAAATTCAAGTCGGCGGCAAGAACACTCATTTCCTTTCCTTAAATTTGATCATCTGCTACCTGCTCGCATTTGCCTAAGACTTTTTGTTTTAAGAAAAGTTTTACTCTTAGATTATTATAATACAAATAATGTTTATTGTTAATTTTTTGGGCATACTCCTCTACCCAAAGGTGGTCAGGATTAACTTTAGACTAAATATTTTTAGACTATATTGTATGTATATTTTAGAAGTTAGTTTATTTATTTATTTATTTATTTGATGTTGAGACAGAGTCTCACTCTGTCGCCCAGGCTGGAGTGCAGTGGCGCGATCTTGGCTCACTGCAACCTCTGCCTCCCAGGTTCAAGCAATTCTCCTGCCTCAGCCTCCCAAATAGCTGGGATTACAGGCATGCACCACCATGCCCGGTTAATTTTTATATTTTTAGTAGAGAAGGGGTTTCACCATGTTGCCCAGGCTGGTCTCGAACTCCTGACCTCAGGTGATCTGCCCGCCTCAGCCTTCAAAAGTGCTGGGGTTACAGGCATGAGCCACCTCGCCCGGTCAAGTATATGTATTTTTAAAATATAAAATGGGATAATGAGATGATATTGTTTTGCAAATTGCTTTTGTCACTTAGGAATATATCTTGGCTGGGCAGTGGCTCACATCTGTTATCCCAGTGCTTTGGGAGGCTGAGACAAGAGGATTGCTTGAGCTTAGGAGTTGGAGATCAGCCTGGGCGACATAGTGAGACCCCATCTCCACAAAAAATTTAAAAAGATTAGTCGGGTGTGGTAGCACACACCTGTAGTCCCAGCTGCTTAGGAGGCTGAGATAGGAGGATTGCTTGAATGAGACCCTGTCTGAAAAAAAGAAAGAAAGAAAGAGAGAGAGAAAGGAGAAAGAAAGAAAGAAAGAAAGAAAGAAAGAAAGAAAGAAAGAAAGAAAGAAAGAAAGAAAGAAAGAAGAAAGAAAAGAAAGAAAGAAAGAAAGGAAGGAAGAAAGAAAGAAAGAAAGAAAGAAAGAAAAAGAAAGAAAGAAAGAAAGAAAGAAAGAAAGAAAGAAAGAAAGAAAGAAAGAAAGAGAAAAGCTTTTTTTTTTTTTTTTAATAGAGTCTAGTGCAGTGGTGCGATCTCAGCTCAACGCAAGCTCCACCTCCCGGGTTCACGCTATTCTCCTGCCTCAGTCTCCTGAGTAGCAGGGACTACAGGCGCCTGCCACCACGCCTGGCTAATTTTATTTTTGTATTTTTAGTAGAGATGGGGTTTCACTGTGTTAGCCAGGATGATCTCTGTCTCCTGACCTTGTGATCCTCACGCCTCGGCCTCCCAAAGTGCTGGGATTACAGGTGTGAGCCACCGCGTCCGGCCTATTTATTTATTTTGAGAATGAGCCTCACTGCGTCGCCCAGGCTGGAGTGCAGTGGTGAGATCTCGGCTCATTTGCCTCAGCCTCCCGAATAGCTGGGATTATAGGCTCGTGCCACCATGCCCGGCTGATTTTTGTATTTCTAGTAGAGATAGGTTTCACCGTGTTGGCCAGGCTGGTCTTTAACTCCTGACTTCAAGTGACCCTTCTGCCTCAGCTTCCCAAAGTGCTGGGATTATAGGCGTGAGCCACCGCACCTGGCTGGGATTTCCTACTTTTTAAAAACTATTACAACCATAGTGGGTGCTGTGCTGTGCCATCCACATCCGCCTTCAGGACTGGGGCGCTCATTTCCCCAGCTGACGGGAGTTCTGCTGATGTCCCCATATAGAATTGTCCTCAGCCAAGTGGGCTGCCTGACCCCCTATGCCTGACGTGGTTAATGTGTGTGTGGAGTGGGGTGAACAAAGGCCTGGTTCCCGTGCCTCAGTGGTATAACTCCAAAGGGCCACTCCAGCTGCAGAGCTTTCCAGGGACCCGGCAAAGGCTGTCATTGCAACGCTCCCCAGCCTCATCCCTCCCTCTGTTCAGTCTTGCTGCCTTCCCTCCTTACGGTGGCTGTTTCCCAATGAACCTCCTGCACACATTTCTGTCTGTTTTCTGGGAAAGCTGCCCTAAGATAATCACAGATATTAAAAAGTTTTTTAAAAAAATATTTTTTGTTAACAGTTGTTACTACAATTCTTTTTAGGAAAAGACGTGTCTTTGAAGAAAAGAACCTTGATAAGTCTCCTGGGGTAAGATGCATGACTTGTGGGAATGGAGGTAGCTGGTGGCTGAGGAGAAGCAACTCGCAGGAAGCAAAAGGAGTCGTCCCTGGTTTTGCTCCTGACCAGGGAGGAGACTGGTAAAGAAGAAAGGGGGGTGGGGGGCGGTGAAAGGGACGAGCTGGAGACATGGACAAGAGCCAGAGGGGAAGAGACAGGCTGGGACTGGTGAGAGAGGGCAGAGGACTTTGAAGGGGCTGACACTATACGACTGCGATGTAAGCCTCTCCTGTCTCCCCTCTGAAGTCACCAGTAAACTCCACGCTGTTGACAGAACTCTGGTGAGTGAAGTCAAAGAGAGCGCCACGTTTCCTTTCTGAGATGCCTTGTGCAACTGAGATGCATCAAAGGACACAGCAGCCAGGAGACAGAGGAGGCTGTGCAAGTGGTGAGAGGACGCTTGGGTCTCATCTGAAATGCAGGTGGCAGAGACAGCTTGGCTGCAGTCAGCTGCCACTAGCAGACGTCTTCTACAAGGAATGTGTCAGTGCAAAGAAGCCTGGGAAAGGACAAATACTACCTTCTGCCGCCTCTCTTTCTTCCTTTAGGAACCGCGGATATGAAGGACCAGATGCCCAAAGTGGCAGAGAGCATGTTGACAGCTAAAGGGGAACAGTGACCCGTGCAACCGAGGAAGAGTGTTGCTCCGGGCCTCCCTTGACAGTTGTATTCAGAGATAATAACTTCCACTCATTGCACTCAAATTAACCCTGTACCTAGATCACATATCAGAGTCCTCACTGGCATTTTCTCATGGCCTCAAGTTTCATGTGGTTGCCATCCTAATCGGTAGCAGTTTTGTGCAATGCCTTTTGCCTTCTAGTCTTCAGAGGCAGGGTGACATAGCAGGTAAGAGCTTGGGTCCTGAAGTTAGATGGGGCTGGGTTTCAAATCTACCCTAGCCTTCAAAAGCTTCTGAGCCTCAGTCTCCAGACCTGCACAATGGTCTCCTATTAACACCTCCCTTACAAGGTCCTTATAAAGACAGGAGATAACGTATGTAAAGCACGCATGGACATGGGCAGCACCCAGTAAATCACGGTTATTATGATTATTTATTCTTTTTGTCTGCCTTAATTCCATGGCTTTAATATTCCTTGGTGTTGAACATTTAGGTGGTTTTTAGTTTTTGTGTATTATAAACAATACTCTTTGTGAAAATATAGACTAATTCAGTACTTTGAATTATTTTATTTTTATTTTTTTGAGACAGAGTCTTCCTATGTTGCCCAGTCTGCAGTACAGTAGCACGATCGTGGCTCACTGCAGCCTCGATCTCCCAGGATCAAGCACTCCTCCTGCCTCAGCCTTCTGAGTAGCTGGGACCACAGGTGCGTGCCACCATGCCTGACCAATTTTGTTTATTTTTGGTAGAGATTATGTCTCCCTACATTGCCCAGGCTGGTCTTGAACTCCCGAGCTCAAGCAATCCTCTCTCTTCAGCCTCCCAAAGTGCTGGGATTACAGGCATGAGCCACCCCACATGGTCAAATGACCTTTTCACACTTTGTACCCTTTAGCTAATCGACAATAACAGTCAGGTACCTCATAGCATGGTTATGAGAATTAAGTGAATTAATACATATAAAGTGCTCAGAACAGTGCCTGCCACCTGGCCCACTGTAGAAACGTGTTTGTCCGCTTTATTACTATAATGATTCCTCACACCTCCACCTGTCCTCCTGCGTCATCACCCCACCCCACCCCACCCCCGTCCCCAGCTCTGGCACTTGCAGCTGGGTTTAGATGATCCGCTGCTGCTCTGTCTGCCCTCTGTCAGGTGTCATTTTCCCCAGCTCCTGCAGAGAAAGAATTCGATTTGCATCGTCTAAAAATTCAGCTGATTCAGAGCCTGAAAGCAAGGGAAGGAAACGTCCTGGGAAGTACTGAAGAAGCCTCAGAGCTGCACGATCACCTGGGCTCGATTTCTGCTGCAACTTCATGGCCTCATTGACGTGGGCTTCGTGCGTGAGAAACGGGCAGATGGGTCGCCTCTCTCAGGGCAGTTGTTCACTATTCCAGGGAGGAGGGCCAAGCTGGCAGTGGGCAGCATGGTGAGGATCTAAAGAAAGATCACAATCCCTGCCCATAACTGATTCCTTCAGTTTCACTGAGCATTTACCTTATTACCCGGGACATCTCAACAGGGCAGAAAGCCATTAGCTCTGAAGCCAGGCAAACGTGAGTTCACACCTGGCTCAGACACCCACTGACTAGCTGGATAGCTTGGGTGAGTTAACGTCTCTGAGCCTTTGTTTCCTCTTCTCAGAAATGGGGACAATAATTTCCACACAAGGCTGTGGCTTTGGTTTTAAAGTGTAGTAAAATACATATAACACAAAATGTACCGTCTCTTATTTATTTATTTATTTATTTATATTTTTATTTTTTTGAGATGGGTTCTCGCTCTGTGGCCCAGGCTGGAATGCTATGGTGCGATCTCGGCTCACTGCAACCTCCGCCTCCCGGGTTCAAGCAATTTGCTTGCCTCAGCCTCCCAAGTAGCTGAGATTATAGGCATGTGCCACCATGCTTGGCTAATTTTTGTATTTTTAGTTGAGATGAGGTTTCGCCATGTTGGCCAGGCTGGTCTCAAACTCCTGGCCTCAAGTGATCTGTCCGCCTTGGCCCCCCAAAGTGCTGGGATTACAGGCATGTGCACCACACCTGGCCTCTTTTTTATTTTTTAATTTTGAGATAGGGTCTCACTCTGTTGCCCAGACTGGAGTGCAGCAGCATGATCACAGCTCACTGCAGCCTCGACCTCTCGGGCTCAAGCGTTCTTCCTGCCTCAGCCTCCAGAGTACCTGGGATTACAGGTAAGTGCTACCACACCTGGCCAATTTTTAAATTTTTTTGTGGCAACAGGGTCTCGCTGTTGCGAGGGTTGGATAATGTACCTTCTTAACTATTTTAAGTGGATAGTTCAATGGTATTAAACACACAGGGTCGTTTTTGAGGATTAAGTGAAATAATATATATAAAACCTTTAGCATGCAAACTAGAGTACAGTGAGTGCTCCGTGGATACAAGGGCCCCTCTCAGGATTCCTCCTGCTATATGTGGTACACCATGTTGTGAAGGAGAGCAAGAAGGTCTTGGTGGGTTTGGGGCTGAAGTTCAAACCCTTGTTCCTCCCTTATCATGGCCTGGCTGCTCCATCTGCAGCCACTGCTTATTGCTGAGTTGGTTCTGTGTGGAAACCTTGTCTTGGGAGGAAGAGGCAGAGGAGCTGGCAGTCTCAGGAGATCTGTTTCCTGAGAGAACCACCCTCAAATATCCGATAGCCCTCATGGGAAAGAGGGAGCAGCTTATCAGGGTCTTTCCAAATAGATGAACGAGGCCAATGGCTGAAAATTCCAGGGAGCAGATTTCAACGTAATAGAAGGAGGCCATCTTGGCCATTGCCTGTGGACCTAAGACATGGGAAGTCACTCCTCAGTCTTTAGGGTGGTTTTTGGCTCCTGTTTTTGTTCTTTTTTTTTTTTTTTTTTGATACAGAGTCTTACTCTGTCACCCAGACTGGAGTGCAGTGGCGGCATTTTGGCTCACTGCAAACTCTGCCTCCTGGGTTCAAGCAATTATCCTGCCTCAGCCTCCCGAGTAGCTGGGATTACAGGTGTGTGCTACCATGCCCAGCTAATTTTTTGTATTTCTTTTTTTTTTTTTTTTTTTTTTTTTTTTTTTTT
>NC_037670.1:153958434-153986980 GCF_003255815.1 Theropithecus gelada
TTTTTTTTTTTTTTTTTTTTTTTTTTTTTTTGAGACGGAGTCTCGCTGTGTAGCCCAGGCTGGAGTGCAGTGGCCGGATCTCAGCTCACTGCAAGCTCCGCCTCCCGGGTTCACGCCATTCTCTGGCCTCAGCCTCCCGAGTAGCTGGGACTACAGGCGCCTGCCACCTCGCCCGGCTAGTTTTTTGTATTTCTTAGTAGAGACGGGGTTTCACCGTGTTAGCCAGGATGGTCTCGATCTCCTGACCTCGTGATCCGCCCGTCTCGGCCTCCCAAAGTGCTGGGATTACAGGCTTGAGCCACCGCGCCCGGCAATTTTTTGTATTTCAACTAGAGACAGAGTTTTGCCATGTTGATCAGGCTGGTCTCAAAATCCTGACTTCAAGCGATCCACCCGCCTTGGCCTCCCAAGGCTGGAATTACAGGTGTGAGCCACTGTGCCCGGCCTGTTTTTTTGTTTTGTTTTGTTTTGTTTTTTAGGACAGGGTCTCACTCTGTTGCCTAGCCTGGAGTGCAGTGGCATGATCATGGCATACTGCAACCTTGACCTCTCAGGCTCAAGCAATCCTCATGGCTCAGCCTCCCAAGTAGCTAGCACCACAGGGACATACCACCATGCCTGGCTAATTGTTTTGATTTTCTGTAGAGATAAGGTCTCACTATGTTGCCCTGACTTGTCTGTAACTCCTAGGCTCAAGTGATCCTTCTCGGCCTCACAAAGTGCTGAGATTTCAGGCATGAACCACCACGCCTGGCCTGTTTTGATTTTTTGTTTAGTCAAAGCAATATAGCGTGTAGTTTGAAAATTCAATTATAATAAAAGACTCCCAACAATAAACAAGTCTCCTTCCCCACTCCTTGCCCACCCAGGCAGGCTCCTCTGCAGAGGCAACTCTTCTAGCTATTCTGGTTCTTATCTCCACATTTCCAAATAATGTGCTCACTCATATATTTCTTCGTTTATCAATTTTAGGTAATATCTGTTAGTTTTCTGTTATTGGTAGATGAGGATTTGATGTTTTCGCACAACCTCCATCCTCTGATCACACATTTTAGTTAAATAAATGTTTGGTGTATAGTTATTGTGATTACAAATTATTTCAGTCTTTGCCACGTCTTAAAAACCACTATAGGATCTGGCTCCTGGCTCCCTGTCCCCCTCACCTCCAGCTGTTTCCCTCTCACTCACTCATCTCCAGCATCACTGGCCTCCCTGGCTTTTCAGACCTGAGAACACTCCTGCCCCAGGACCTTTGCACTCACCCTTCTCTCCATCAGAGTGCGCCCCTCCCTGACATTTCCTGTCCGCTTCCTTATTTCATTCCCGACTCTGTTAAAATGTCACCTGATTAGAGAGAACTTCCTGGCTCTCCTATCTAAAATAGTACCCTTACTGCCATCCACTTACTCAGCTTTACTGTTCTTCACAGATGTCACACACACACACAGACACCCTGACATCATATTATATACTTATTGACTTGACTATCAATTACATATTTATTGAGGGCAGGAACTTTGTTTACTGTTATGTTTCCCCGGGCCTGGAAACATGCCAGGTGCATAGACAGCTGTCAGTAAACCTTTTAAGAGTAAAGGAATGCTAAGCCTGTTGACTTCCTGTGCTTTAATTTTGTTGTTTGTACAATTTCCTACCCTCCCTCTCCCCAAAGTTAATGTTTATCTTGGTTTTTCACTTTGCTTTGTATGTAGCACATCCTCCAACAGCCCTTCAATCCAAGTTGTTCATACAAATGAATCAGATAATCTGCTGTGTTTAAATTCCCCTCTGCATTCAAAAGCAATGCAGGAATCAGATAAATTGAGATAAAATATCCACATTGTTAGATAAAGGGGCATGGAGGACAGAACTTAGATTGGTAGCCAAGCATCTTTCACCGCAGCAGACTCCTTGCATTAGACCTCCTCTCGGAATTGTGGGCGGCCCCTCCAAGGAGGCGGGGCGTGCTCTGGGATCCCACCACAGGCAGGCAAGACAGTGTTGTGCAGATAACAAGCCTCTCCAGTGGGAAGAGAGGCACCTCACACGCTGAGGCCTTTTGTGGCATCACCAATCAATAATTCTCACCTTCTTCCCCTGGGAAGAGGGAGGGAGTGGGCAAGTGGGCTGAGAGAAAGGCCACAGTTACTCTTTCCAATACTTTTGGAAGGATGGAAGTTCCTATTAATAGCTCAGATTAGAGAAAGGGAAGAGACAGAGGATCTTTCTCCTCCTCCTCCTCTATTAGTTGCTTTTTGTTTTGGTTGAGACACAGTCTTGCTCTGTCACCCAGGCTGGAGTGCAATGGTGCGATCTTGGCTTACTGCAACCACCCCATCCCAGGTTCAAGCAATTCCCGTGCCTCGGCCTCCCAAGTAGCTGGGATTATAGGCGCCCGCCCCACCACGCCTGGCTAATTTTTGTATTTTTAGTAGAGATGAGGTTTCGCCATGTTGGCTAGGTTGGTCTTGAACTCCTGGCCTCAAGCGATTCGCCCACCTTGGCCTCCCAAAAGTGCTGGGATTACAGGCGTGAGCCACTGCGCCTGGCCCTCTATTAGTTCCTTTCTATTCCCTCTGGTATTCACCTCCTGGAGCTCTGTACCAGCCTGCAAGGGTGACTCTCTAGCCCTATTATCCTGGGATTTTCCCTCATTGTCACCTTGTGAATTTCCTCACCTCCCTCCTTGTTGCATTCCCTGTTCCCTAGGTTGCATTTTAGTGGAGCACAGCCTGCAGTGGCTTACCAAAAAAAAAAAAAAAAGGTGCATGGCACCAAAGTTCCCAATGCCTGGCAGACTGAAAATATCTTCACCCACCCTCATAATGATTAATAGTTTGGCTGGGTATATAGTCTGTGTCAGAAATGATCTTTTCTCATAATTTTGAAGGCTTTGCTCCACTGTGTTTTTGCTTTCATTACTGCTGTTAGAAGTTTGATGTCATTCTAATTTCTTGATCTTTTTATGTGATCGGCTTTTTCTCTGTGAAAGATTTTAGGAGCTGCGCTAGTTTTCTGTTGCTGTTGTAATAGATAACCAAGAATGTAGCAATTTAAAACAACACGAACATTTTTTTTTGGAGACAGAGTTTCACTCTTGTCACCCAGGCTGGAGTGCAGTGGCACAATCTCTGCTCACTGCAACCTCCACCTCCCAGGTTCAAGCAATTCTCCTGCCTCAGCCTCCTGAGTAGCTGGGATTACAGGCGTGCACCCCCGGCTAATTTTTGTATTTTTAGTAGAGATGTGGTTTCACCATGTTGGCTAGATTGGTCTTAAATCCCTGACCTCAGCAATCCGCCCTCCTTGGCCTCCCAAAGTACTGAGATTACAGGCGTGAGCCACCACGCCGGTCAAACTTATTATTTTATAGTAGATCAGAAGTCCAACATGGATCTCACTGGGCCATCTAAGTGATGCATCTAAGTGATGCTGGATGCATTCCTTCCAGAGGCTCTAGAAGAGAATCTGTCTTCTTGCCTTTTCAGCTTCCAGAAGCTGCCCACTTTACTTGGCTCATGGTCCCTTCCTTCATCTCAAAGCCAGCAGCCTTGGGCCAAGTCCTTCACAGGCTGCCATTTGTCCAGTTCTACCTTTTGTGCCTCTCTCTGCAACTTTTAAGGACTCTTGTGGTTACAGTGGATCCATCCAGATAATCCAGGATAACCTCCCTGTGTTAAAATCAGATGATTAGCAAGCTCAAGTCCCCCTTGCCATAACCTAACAAATTCACAGGTTCTGGGGATTAGAACATAGACATCCTGGGGCAAGGGGCAGTTATCCTGCCCATCACAGGATCTTTGTTTATTTCCAGTGTTCTAAAATTTAATGAAAATATGCCTTGATGATAGGTATTTTTTTTCTTTTTCATTTGTTCACTGTGCTAAGTAATTGGTGAGTCTTTCATTCTAGAAACTCATGTTCTTCAGTCCTAGAGGTTTTCTTGCATTTCTTCATTGAAAGCTTCTTCTACTTTCTTTTTTGCTTCCCTGCCTGCCCCCAGAACTCTTATTAGCCAGAACCTGAACCTCCTGGTCTGTGTCACTCGTTTTGTTATTTGATTCCATACCATTATTTATTTCTTTCTTTTTTTTTTTTTTTTTTGAGATGGAGTCTCACACTCTCACCCAGGCTGGAGTGCTGTGGCGCCATCTCGGCTCACTGCAAGCTCCACCTCCCAGGTTCATGCCATTCTCCTGCCTCAGCCTCCTGAGTAGCTGGGACTACAGGTGCCCACCACCACGCATGGCTAACTTTTTGTATTTTTAGTAGAGACAGGGTTTCACCATGTTAGCCAGGATGGTCTCAATCTCCTGACCTCGTGATCTGCCCGCCTCAGCCTCCCAAAGTGCTGAGATTACAGGCATAAGCCACCGCACCCAGCCTATACCACCTATTTCTTTATTTTTTATTCTAACTTTAATAGAAGAGTTCCACAATTTTATATTCTATTGAATTTAAAACTTTTGCTATGAAAATTTTATTTCCAAAAGCTCTCTAAAATAAGTAAGCTGGGCACAGGGATGCAGGCCTGTAGTCCTAGCTACTTGGGAAGCTGAAGCAGGAAGATCCCTTAAGCCCAGGAGTTCGAGTCCAGCCTGGGCAACACAGTAAGACTCCTGTCTCTAAAATAAATAAATCAATAGGCCAGGCACAGTGGCTCACACCTATAATCCCAGCACTTTGGGAGGCCAAAGTGGGCGGATCACCTGAGGTCAGGAGTTCAAGACCAGCCTGGCCAACATGGTAAAACCCCGTCTCTACTAAAAATACAAAAATTATCTAGGCGTGGGAGTGGGCGCCTGTTATCCCAGCTACTCAGGAGGCTGAGGCGGGAGAACTGCTTGAACCCAGGAGGCGGAGGTTGCAGTGAGCTGAGATTGCACCACTGCACTCCACCCTGGGTGACAAGAGCAAAACTCCATCTCAAAAAATATATATTTTTTTTTATTAAAGACAAGGTTTCACTCTTTTGCCTAGACTGGTCTCCAACTCCTGACTTCGAGCAATCCTCCCACCTCGGACTTCCAAAGTGCTGGGATGACAGGCAAGAGCCATCACACCTACCCTTCATCCCCTCCTTTCTATTTTTACTGTTACTGCCTTAGGTTAGGTTGTCATCCCTCTATCTTGGACAATTACAAGAATCTCCTAAATGATTTCCCTGACTCCAATATCATTACCCTCCAATACCTATGCTGGCAACAGAACTGGTATTAAGTTGCAAAAACCTGATTATTTTGTCTCCTCTTTAAATCCATCAAGAGCTCCTCTGCTGCTTTCAGATTAATTTCCAAAAGGCCTTTAGCATGTCAGGATGGAGGAGAGAAGAGTTGAATTTGGAGGTTTTAGAACGTGGATGATGTACAGGAGACAATATCCAGTTACATCTTAAGAAAACAGTACCCAACCAGGCTTCCTTCAGCCACCCACTGATGTCTTTGCATTGCTCCATTTCATAGTCACGCTTCTTAAGAAAGGTGCCTCTGCATCATTTCAGCTCTTGTTTGTTTCTTGGATAATTTGGCTTCTGTCCCCAAAACACCAGAGAAACCACTCTTCTAACATCACCATTGGATAATTTTCTTTTTTTCTTTCTTTTTTTTTTTTTTTTTGAGACACAGTCTTGCTCTGTCGCCCAGGCTGGAGTGCAGTGGTGCAATCTCGGCTCACTGCAACCTGTGCCTCCTGCGTTCAAGCAATTCTCCTGCCTCAGCCTCCCGAGTAGCTGGGACTACAGGTGCGCACCACCACGCCTGGCTAATTTTTTATGTTTTTAGTAGAGATGGGGTTTCACCGTGTTAACCAGGAGGTTCTCGATCTCCTGACCTCGTGATCCGCCTGCCTTGGCCTGCCAAAGTGCTGGGATTACAGGCGTGAGCCACCATGCCCAGATGGATACTTTTCTTTGCATTTTAAAATGTTTAATTTAGAAATAATTTCAGATTTACAAAAAGTTGCAAATACAGTAAAAAACAAAACCTAAAACCCACATATACTTTACCCAGCTCCCCTAAAGTGCATCATACATAACCTCAATACAATTAACAAAACCAGAAAATTAACACTGATAGCATTAACTAATCTATACACCTTAATTTAAATTTTGTCAGTTGTTCTGCTAATGGGACAGAATCCAATCCAGGATCACACATTGTGTTAGATTGTGTATTAGTCCATTCTCATGGTGCTAATAAAGACATACCCTGGACTGGGTGCTTTATAAAGGAAAGAGGTTTCATTGATTCACAGTTCAGCATGGCTGGGGAGGTCTCAGAAAACTTATAGTCAGCTGAGGACAGTGGCTCATGCCTGTAATCCCAGCACTTTGGGAGGCTGAGGCAGGTGGATCACCTGAGGTCAGGAGTTCAAGACCAGCCTGGCCAGCATGGTGAAACCCCATCTCTACTAAAAATACAAAAATTATCTGGGTGTGGTGGCATGCGCCTGTAATCCCAGCTACTCAGGAGGCTGAGGCAGGAGAATCGCTTGAACCCGAGAGGCAGAGGTTGCAGTGAGCTGAGATCACTCCACAGCACTCCAACCTGGGCAGGGAAACCATAGAGGAGATTCTTGTAATTGTCCAAGACAGAGGGATGACAACCTAACCTGAGAGCAGAGGTTGCAGTGAGCCAAGATCACTCCATAGCACTCCAGCCTGGGCAACAGAGCGATACTCAAAAAATATATGTCAGGTTATATGGCAAGGGGGAATTAAGGTTGCAGAGGGAATTAAGGTACAAGCTGGAATTAAGGTTGCTAGTTGCTGGTATGGGTAGATTAATCCAGATTATCCTAGCAGGCCCAATACAATCACAAAAGTCCTTACATATGGAAGAGGGAAGCAGAAGAGACAGAACTAGAGAGATGGCAGCAGCTTGAGGACTCAGTCTGAAATTGCCGGCTTTGAAGATGGAGGAATGGGGTGATGAGCCAAGAACTGTGGGAGGGCTCTGGAAGAAAAGGCAAAGGAAATGATTTCTCTTGTAGAGCTTTAGGCAGGAACATGGTCCTTCGACGCCTTGATTTTAGCCCAGTGAGACTCATTTCAGGCATCTGACTCATGGAAATACAAGATAATAAATTTGTGTTGATTTAAGCCATTATGTTTGGGATAATTTGTTATGGCAGCAAAGGTGAACTAATACAGATTTTGATACCTAGACGTGAGGTGCTGCTGTAACAAATGCCTAAAAATGTGGAATTGAGCAGTGAGAAGAGGCTGGAAGAGTTTTGAGGAGCTTGATAGAAAAAACCTGAATTGGGCTGGGCGCGGTGGCTCAAGCCTGTAATCCCAGCACTTTGGGAGGCCGAGACGGGTGGATCACGAGGTCAGGAGATCGAGACCATCCTGGCTAACACGGTGAAACCCCGTCTCTACTAAAAAATACAAAAAACTAGCCGGGTGAGGTGGCGGGCGCCTGTAGTCCCAGCTACTCGGGAGGCTGAGACAGGAGAATGGCATAAACCCGGGAGGCGGAGCTTGCAGTGAGCTGAGATCCGGCCACTGCACTCCAGCCTGGGCAACAGAGTGAGACTCTGTCTCAAAAAAAAAAAAGAAAAAACCTGAATTGCCTTGAACGGGCTGTTAGTAGAAATATGAATGTTAGTAATTCTGCCAGTCAAGCCCCAGAAAGAAGTGAGGGGCATGGGAGAGAAAACATATATCACCCCAGAGAATACCAAAATCATCACAAACAAGCTGTTGGTAGAAATATGGATATTAAAGACATTGCTGATGAGGGCTTGTTTTAGTCCATTTTCTACTGCTATAACAGAATACCACAGACTGAGTAGTGTATAAAGAATAGAAGTCGGCCAGGCATGGTGGCTCACGCCTGTAATCCCAGCACTTTGGGAGGCTGAGGTGGGTGGATCACTTGAGGTTAGGAGTTCAAGCCTAGCCTGGCCAACATGGTGAAACTCCTCTCTACTAAAAAAATATATATATATACACACACATATTTTATATATATGTATATAAAATATATATATATATAAAATTAGCTAGGCATGGTGGTGGCTGCCTGTAATCTCGGCCTCTCAGGAGGCCGAGGCAGGAGAATCACATGAACTCGGGAGGTGGAGGTTGCAGTGAGCTGATATCCATCTCTATTGCACTCTAGCCTGGGTGACAAGAGCGAAACTCTGTCTCAATAATAATAGTAATAATAATAGAAGTCTACTTGGCTCATGGTTCTGGAGGCTGGGAAGTCCAAGACATGGCACTGGCATCTGTTGTGGGTTATCCTGTGGTAGGAGGCATCACATGGCAAATGAGCATGTAAGAGAGATAGTTTTATCCTTTTACCAAGAGCCCATTCCTACTATGACTATAACTAAGTACTGAAACTAACCCACTCTCATAACAGCATTAATCTATTCATGAGGGCAGAGCTCTGATGACCTAATCAGCTCTTAGAGGTCCCACCTCTTAATACAGTCACAATGGCAAATAAATTTTAACATGAGTTTTGGAGGAACATTTAAATGACAGCAGGGGTCAATTATTGGAATAGAAGTAAGGGAATCCTTGTTATGTAGTAGCAGAAAGCTGAGCAGAATTGTGTACTACAGTCATATGGAGAGCAGAATTTATAAATGTTGTGATTGGACATTTAGCTGAGGACATTTCCAATCAATGCATTGAAGATGCAGCCTTGTTTCTTCTCGCTGTTTATGGCAAAATGCAAGAGGAAATAAATCGAATGAGGGGAAAATTGTTAAAGAGGACTGAGGACTTGGATTATTTGGGAATTTACCAGGCTAGATTGCAAAAGATGTTAATTTTAAGATATTCACTATCAGGAAAGCATGCTGTATAGGAAGACCCAAAGGTATCTAGACAACATTTTGGGAATACCTTAGAAAGATTAAAAAAAAAGTCACATGAAAGGCTCTTTAGACCAGGCACAGTGGCTCAAATCTGTTATTTCAACACTTTGGGAAGCCGAGGTAGGAGGATCACTTGAACCCAAGTGTTTAAGACCGGCCTGGGCAACAGAGTGAGGTCCTGTCTCTGACAACAACAACAAAAAACAGTGACATGCCTAACAGAGGCACGTGTCTGTAGTCCTAGCTACTCAGGAGGCTGAGGTGGAAGGATCGCATGAGCCCAGGAAGTTGAAGCTACAATGAGCCCTCATAGCACCACTGCACTCCAGCCTGGGCGACAGAGTGAGATCCTGGATCAAAAAAAGAAAAACAAACAAACAAAAAAGAAGGTTGTTTAAAGAGTGTGGGATTCACAAGAATCCCAGCCATCTCGGCAAAAACCAAACATAGAGAAAGGTTATCTTGAAAGGATTTGTGCACAAGCCTCTTATCTAATGGAATGAATCCCCATGATATTCACAGGAAACCCACTAGGCTCTTGAGAATTTTATTCCAGTAGAAATACTGCCAGCTTGGACTGAAAGGGAGAGAGAAAGGATGAAATGTAAGAAGGCTGTGGATCCCCAAAATTCTACTGGCAAGAAACAGGCTGGTAAAACTATTCAGCTGCAAATACCAGCTACGTTTTGTGAAAAAGGAATGATGACTCAGAGGGCCAAGGTTTGAGCCCAGAGGGTCGGGTGGAGCCTTGAACCACATTGCCAGGTCTTGAAAACTAATGTTGTTTGCCCAGATCTCTCTCTCTCTCTCTCCCTCCCTCTCTCTCTCTCTCTCTCTCTCTCTATATATATATATATATGGTTTTTTTTTTTTTTTTTTTGAGACAGAGTCTCGCTCTGTCACCCAGGCTGGAATGCAATGGCGTGATCTCAGCTCACTGCAACCTCCACTTTCCAGGCTCAAGTGATCCTCCCACCTCAGCCTCTTGAATAGCTGGGACTACAGGCATGCGCCACCATGCCTAGCTACTTTTTTTTTTTTTTTTTGGTAGAGACGGGATTTCACCATGTTGCCCGGACTGGTCTTGAACTCCTGATCTGCCCACCTTGGCCTCCCAAAGTGCTGGGATTACAGGTGTGAACACCACCACTCCTGGCCTGCCTGGATAGATTTTGAAATTGTGTGGGACTGGTGCTTCCTTTTTTACTTCTGTTTTCTCCCTTTTTTGAATGGNTTTGAGACAGAGTCTCGCTCTGTCACCCAGGCTGGAATGCAATGGCGTGATCTCAGCTCACTGCAACCTCCACTTTCCAGGCTCAAGTGATCCTCCCACCTCAGCCTCTTGAATAGCTGGGACTACAGGCATGCGCCACCATGCCTAGCTACTTTTTTTTTTTTTTTTTGGTAGAGACGGGATTTCACCATGTTGCCCGGACTGGTCTTGAACTCCTGATCTGCCCACCTTGGCCTCCCAAAGTGCTGGGATTACAGGTGTGAACACCACCACTCCTGGCCTGCCTGGATAGATTTTGAAATTGTGTGGGACTGGTGCTTCCTTTTTTACTTCTGTTTTCTCCCTTTTTTGAATGGGAATGTCTACAATTGCTATTTTATGCCTGTCTTACCATTGTATCTTGGGAACAGATAACTTGTTTTCTATTTTCAAACATCCACGGATGGAGAGAAGTTTTGCCCCATGAGGGACTGTACCAACAGCCTCACCTGTATTTGATTTAAATGATATAGATGATGAGATTTGGGACTTTTGAGCTGATGAGACTTCAATGACATTTTGCATTTGAGCTGTTGCTGCAATGGGTTGAGACTTTATGGGTGAATATATTTTTGCACTTAGGACAGATGTGAATCTTTGGGAACCAGAGGGCAAACTAAGTTTGTGGCAATTTGTTATATCAAAAATAGGAATTTCACACACAGACCAATGGATATCAATAGATACTTTTCAACCTACAATATCTCATTCCATATGTTGGCTTTCTTGCCCCCAATATATTTCTGTTTTCCTTGCTTCTCTTGAGACTTCTCAGTCTTTTTTTTTTTTAAACATTTTTAAATAATAGAGATGGGGTCTTGCTATTTTGACCAGGCTGATCGTGAACTTCTGGCCTCAAGTGATCCTCCCATCCAGGCCTCTCAAAGTACTGGGATTACAGGTGTGAGTCACCACGCCTGGCCAGAGAATTCTTGGTCTTTATGCTGACTCCTTCCTCTACCTGTCTCTTAGATGTCTGCACTGTTCAGAATTCTGTCGTAGACCATTCTCTTCTCCATGAGCACACTCTCTTTGCATAGTCCCAACCCATTCCCTAGAATTCCACCTCTACCTATATCCAAATCTGTATCTCCAGTCCAGCCCTCTTTCCTGAGTCCTGGACACAGGTAATATCTGTTTCCAGCACGTCTCTGTGTGACTGTTCTAGCAGACACTGCAATCTCATCCTTTCATTGTTCACCTTGCATGCTTCCAGTGTACCAGCCATTCACAGTTCTTTGCTGAGCAAAGCGCACATTCCCTTGCAGCTGTGACTCTGTTTGGATGGAATGCTCTTCTCTCCATTCTTCCTCCTGGCTAAAAGATGTCTTTCAAGACTTATTTCAAGAAATGGGACCAGGCGCAGTGGCTCATGCCTCCTTTGGGAGGCCGAGGCAGGTGGATCACCTGAAGTCAGGAGTTCAAGACCAGCCTGGCCACCATGGCAAAACCCCATTTCTACTAAAATGCAAAATTTAGTTGGGTGTGGTGGTGTGTGCCTGTAATCCCAGCTACTCGGGAGGCTGCCTATCACTTGAACCTGGGAGGCAGAGGTTGCAGTGAGGCAAGATTGCACCACTGCACTCCAGCCTGGGCGACAGAGCAAGACTCCATCTTAAAACAAAAACAAACAAACAAACAAAAAGCAACAACAACAACAAAAGTAAATGACTACTTAACACAGGAACAGAGATCCAAATAAAGAAAAAACAAAAAATAAACATAAAATAAAGAAATGACTAATTTGGGAAACTTTCTGTCTTCCTTGGATTTCAACCTGCATCCCTCTTCTGTTTGCCTTTAATAGCCCCATAGCATCACTACAGTCACCCATTAATGTGTTCATCCAGCAAGTATTGACTGAGCATGTCAGATCCTCTAGGCACTGCCCGAGGCTCTAAGATACAAAGGTGAACAGGACTTGGTCTCTACCTTCACACTGGAGTTTAGAGAAGGAAACAACTAATTTGTCAATTCCAATATGCTGCATTACAAGTCAAGGAAGACTGGGAATAGAAAGAAGTATAGGAAATGGCATTTCAGGCAGCAATCTATGCACACCTGGAGACTGGAGAAAGAAGGATGTTTTCGAGGACCTCAAGATTTCTCTGGGCCAGGTGCAATAGCTCATGCCTGTAATCCCAGCTACTGAGGAAGCTGAGGCGAGAGAATCTCCTGAGCCTAGGAGTAGTGTAAGTCCAAATGCGCTACTGCACTCCAGCCTGGTTGACAGAGCAGAGACCTTATCTTGATAAATAAATAAATAAACAAACAAATAAGTTCCTGTGGAATTTAGAAGGGGGTAGTGGTAGGCTGTGAGATACAAAACTAGAGAGGTTGACAGGAGCCCTGATCAAGTCCCAACTCCTTTGATCTTGCAGAGCAAAGGGAGCCTTTGGAGGCATTAAAAGGGGACTACTGTGGCAATAGTCTGGAAAATGGATTGGAAGGGAAACAGATAGAAGAGGTTACAGTTACCCAAGTAAGAGATAATGGTGACTAGTGGGGGTGGAGAGATGTTGGGGAAGATATAGTTGTTGGATATTAGAAGACAGGCAGAGTTTGAGGTGATACTTAGGGGCCTTTCATTTTTGTCTCCCCTACAAGTCAGTCTTATTCACCTTAGCAGCCACAGCAATTAGAAAAATGCCTGGTACCTACGGGGTGCTTGACAAATATTTCCTGAATTCCATTTCTTCAGAATGACTGCATTTTAAAAATTAAAATGCAAGATAATGTAACTAGACAGAATTTGAAAATGAGATTGTCCTGGGAAAACCCGGGTGGCTGTGGTGCTGTACTTAGAGAGAAACTTCCAAGAGAGATGCGGGTCTGCTATTCTTTTAGCCCTCTTGCTTGGTCCTGCAATGAAAATTGCATTTAATCATCCTCCATTTTTCTCAGAGAGTGAGAAAATCCACTTGATTAGTGTGAATAGCTGTAAATTAGCATAAAAAATATTCTAAAGTAATTCTAAGGAATCTTATCTTTTGCCTGAGAATCTGCCAGCAGAGACCTAGCTGGGTTTCGTGGGTCCTTGTCATTATTGTGAGTAAAGCTTTTGCAGTGGATTAAGACATGGATCAGTTCAGTCTAGTGGAATGAATGTCAGTCAGGGATAACTGGTTTCAGGACACAGATCAACCACTTACTCTGAAATTGAATAGGTTATTTGGGCTTTTTCAGTCTAATCTATTCTGCAGAGACAATGATCCCTACCTTGTAGCCAGGTAAGACTTCCTATGTTTATTATGGACCTCAGGCACGCATCGGGTCCTTTCTCCAGCAGTCGACATTTGCAAGGTCAGCTGTACATTTATCTTCAGTGTAGCTTGAGAAGATTTAGTGCCCTTCTTGTGGAGCCATTAATTTTTCAAGTAGGGTTCAGCCGGAAGGACCCACTCCTGAACACAGAGCACTTAAAAGGCCAGCTGTGGGTGAAAGCCAGTTCCTCTTTTCTTTCTTTTTTTTTTTTTTTTTTTGAGATGGAGTCTCACTTTGTTGCCCAGGCTGGAGTGCAGTGGCACGATCTCGGCTCACTGCAAACCCTGCCTCCCAAGTTCAAACAATTCTCCTGCTTCAGCCACCCAAGTAGCTGGGACTACAGGCACGCGCCTCCAAGCCCACCTAATTTTTGTATTTTTAGTAGAGACGGGGTTTCACCATGTTGTCCAAGCTGGTCTCAAACTCCTGACCTCAAGTGATCTGCCCTCCTCGACCTTGCCGGAGAGCCAGTTTCTGATCTAGGAAATGTTTCACTGTGGCTAGGTCCATGGGGCAGTTGCTATTGTTTCCCAGATAATAACACAGGCAACTAGCTGGGCACGGTGGCTCATGCCTGTAATCCTGGCATTCTGGGAGGCTGAGGTGGATGGATCACCTGAGGTTGGGAGTTCGAGACTATCCTGACCAACATAGAGAAACTCCATCTCTACTAAAAGTACAAAATTAGCTGGGCGAGGTGGGGCAAGCCTGTAATCCCAGCTACTCGGGAGGCTGAGGCAGGAGAATTGCTTCAACCTGGGAGGCAGAGTTTGTGGTGAGCCAAGATCGCGCCATTGCACTCCAGCCTGGGCAACAAGAGCGAGACTTCATCTAAAAAAAAAATAATAATAATAGCCGGGGGCGGTGGCTCACGCCTGTAATCCCAGCACTTTGGGAGGCGGAAGCGGGCAGATCACGAGGTCAGGAGATGGAGACCACAGTGAAACCCCTTCTCTACTAAAAATACAAAAAATTAGCCGGGCGAGGTGGCGGGTGCCTGTAGTCCCAGCTACTCAGGAGGCTGAGGCAGGAGAATGGTATCAACCCAGGAGGCAGAGCTTGCAGTGAGCTGAGATGGGCCACTGCACTCCAGCCTGGGCGACAGAGCAAGACTCCATCTCAAAGAAAAAGAAAAAGAAAAAAAAAAAATATATATATATATATATATATAATAATAATAAAATAATAACACTGGCAACTATGAATATAGCACTTCTTATGTGCCAGGTATTGTTCTAAGCACCTCATGTATATTTTGTTCTAGAGAAGCGGACTTCTGGTAGACTGCCCTAACTCCCACCCTGGCAGGGAGTGGTGAGTCCCTAGAGAGGGCCAGTCCACCTTGGGCTCACTGCATTTTCTTTCTTTTTTTTTAAATTTGAGACGGAGTCTCGCTCTGTCGCCCAGGCTGGAGTGCAGTGGCCGGATCTCAGCTCACTGCAAGCTCCGCCTCCCGGGTTTACGCCATTTTCCTGCCTCAGCCTCCCGAGTAGCTGGGACTACAGGCGCCCGCCACCTCGCCTGGCTAGTTTTTTGTATTTTCTTTTTTTTTTTTAGTAGAGACAGGGTTTCACCGTGTTCGCCAGGATGGTCTCTATCTCCTGACCTCGTGATTCGCCCGTCTCGGCCTCCCAAAGTGCTGGGATTACAGGCTTGAGCCACCGTGCACGGCCGGGCTCACTGCATTTTCTCATATCCATTCTTGTTCATGGTCTCCAACACAGTGATCCTTGGGGAAAATGAGGAAACTCAACAACAATTTGTAAAATAGAGGCAAGAATAATGGCTGTTTCCTCTGCATACAAGCAGAGCAGCATGGCTTGGAATTAAGCATATCTGCTTGGAACTCAGAGAGTCACATCCCGAATGGGAAAGTTACTGGCTTCTCTCCACACCCAAGACTTCCTGGTAAAGTGAGATCATCGTATTTGACTTCCAGGGTCTCAGTCAGAGGACAGCTGCTAGCCCCACAGAGGACAGCTGCTGGCACAGCGTTTGGTGTATAATAGGCACCTCAACAGACACTGTTCCTCTCCCCAGTGAATTGCCCTGCTTTCTGTCCTCTCTCCTTGCATCTGCCTCCCTAATGTTTTCACCCTTTAAGACCTAGCTGAAGTTGAAGAACTTTCCAGGTCCCCTCGACCATGTTTTCACTCTTCAAGACCTAGCTGAAGTTTAAGAACTTTCCAGGCCCCCTCCACCACTTCCCACTGGAATATCATCCCCTGCCCTGGCATGGATGTGGATGGCATTCAACACTTCCTGTGTTCCCTGCTAAACCGTGAAGGCCTTGAAGGCCGGGACGCCATCTTTTAATTGCTCAACAAACATCTGGAACATCAAAGGTGAGCACAGATGTGAAAATACCTTATTTGTAATTTGGAATATTATATTTAAAAAAAAGGTTTAAAAAACGTCTTTTTAATTTTTGGGGAGTAGTACTGTTTCTAAAAGAGAAATTTTGTTTTTGTAATTTTTAAATTTTGATGTCACTTCAAACACAGAAAAGTTACAGTTACAAAGAATTCCTGTAAGTAAGCCTTTTACCAAGATTCACCAGTTGTCCGCACTTTACCCCATTCACTTTGTCATCCTGTCTCTGAATATGTTTATACAGATGCATGTTTTTCTGAACTGTTTGTAACCGGGAGACATGGTGCTCCTTTACCCCTAAATATTCAGTGTGTATTTCCTGATAATGGTGCTCTCTTCCTTTTTTTTTTTTTTTTTTTTTTTTTTGAGATGGAGTCTTGCTGTTGTCGCCTGAGCTAGAGTGTGATGGTGCGATCTCAGCTCACTCCAACCTCTGCCTTCCAGGTTCCAGATATTCTCCCACCTCAGCCTCCGAGTAGCTGAGATTACAGGTGCTCACCACCACACCCAGCTAATTTTTGTGTTTTTGGTAGAGACGGGGTTTCACCATGTTGGCCAGGCTGGCCTCCAACTCCTGACTTCAGATGATCCACCGGCCTCAGCCTCCCAAAGTGCTGAGATTATAGGCGTGAGCCACCACACCCGGCTGTTTGTTTTTTTTAAGAAGGTAGAAGAATTGAGGCTGAGGGTCCCAGATTTTCCTGTGAAAGCTTCAGCAAAGGCCCCAGGCGCGTGGGGTACACAATATCTGAAAAGATGGAGCCGAGGGTGGGTGCAGAGAAGGTTGTGCCTCAGGACCCCAAAAAGAAGGGCAAGGTGAAAAAAGGCAGCACACCTGAAGCTCCTTGTGGGGAATGTGCGAAAACACCATCCCGAGCACCTTGGCAGGAGCTTCCCAGCAGGATGTCGGCAGACTCCTGATCTCCATGGACCAGTCCAGCTCCAGAAGGACGTTTCCAGCTAACAGGGGTGAGATCCTAAAGGGCTTGGAAAGAAAGTGTTTCTTTCCAGAAACCAAGTCAACCAAAGACATGGCCTCTGGCCTTGGAGGTGTCGGAGGTCAGCTTGTGGTCCCTAGGAAAAGAGAGTCACACCAGTTGGTCCCTCTGCCCAATAAATAAGAAACATATAAGGCCTTTGGCCTCCTAGGAAAGTACTTGATGGTGCACATTATGAAGGAGTGAAATAGCAGGATCTGCAAGAACTCTCAAAACACGGAATGGATAAACAAAATGTGGTATATACACACTACTGAATATTATTCACTAAAAGGAAGGAAAATTTACAAGAAAGGAAATTCTGATGCATGCTACAACGTGGATGAATCTGGATGACATGATGCTAAGTGAAATAAGCCCAATACAAAAGGAGAAAATACAGTATGATACCACTTATATGAGGTACCTAGAACAGTCAAATTCATGGAAACAGAAAGTAGAATGGTGATTGCCAGGGGCTTGAGGAAGGAGAGAATGCAGAGTTAGTGTTGAATGGGTACAGAGTTTCAGTTTTGCAAGACAAAAAGAGTTCTGGTGAGGGATGATGGTGATGCTTGCACAACAGTGTGAATGTACTTGATGCCACTGAATTGTACACTTAAAAATGGTTAAGATGGTAAATTTTGGCTTGTGCCTGTAATCTCAGCACTTTGGGAGGCCGAGGTGGGCGGATCACGAGGTCAGGAGATTGAGACCATCCTGGCTAACATGGTGAAACCCCGTCTCTACTAAAAATATAAAAAGTTAGCCAGACATGGTAGCACACGCCTGTAATCCCAGCTACTCAGGAGGCTGAGGCAAGAGAATACCTTGAACCTGGGAGGTGGAGGTCACAGTGAGCTGAGATTGTGCCACTGCACTCCAGCCTGGGTGGATTTTTTTTAGAGATCACTTATCAATACTAAAATTCTATAATTCTATTTTTTTTTTTTTTTGAGATGGAGTCTCGCTCTGTTGCCCAGGCTGGAGTGCAGTGGCACGATCTTAGCTCACTGCAAAGTCTGCCTCCCAGGTTCAAGCGATTCTCTTGCCTCAGCCCCTCTTGAGTAGCTGGGTCTACAGGCACCTTCCACCATGCCTGGCTAATTTTTGTATTTTTAGTAGAGATGGGTTTTCACCATGTTGCCCAGGCTGGTCTTGAACTCCTGACCTCAGGTGATCCACCCGCCTCAGCCTTGCCAAAGTGCTGGGATTATAGACATGAGCCACCACACCTGGCCTATAATTCTGTTTTTAAAAAGCAGAAGATATCAGAAATGGGGATTCCCCCAGTCCTGACTCAACCCCTTCATCTCTCAAGTAAGGAAACTGAAGCTGGGGTTCTTCTGTGGCTTGCAGCTGAATCCTGATGGGAATTGGACCTAGAACCGTGGGAGAATGCTGGGAGAACAGAGAACATGGTGTTTGCCAGGGCCTCCAAGGACACAGTCACAGAGAGGGGGCTGTGAAGATGGCAACACAGCGGCAGTAAAAGTAACTTCCAAAGAAGACAGGAAAATCTTTTTATTGCAGCGGTGACATTTGAACTGGTAACAAACCAACCATAGGTGTTTGCCAGGTGGAGAAAATGTAAGCTAAAAAGGTAAAAATCTAGGGATCAGTACGTATAACCACAGATCAGTACATGTAACACAGAGGGGTGATTTTCAGCCACAAAAGATGATATTGAGGAGAGAGGCCATTTCTCTTACTGTCTCCTGTCTCCAAAGAAAAGGAAGAAGTAAAAACTGAAAAATAACAGACTGATCGGGCACCACTGGCCAGGCCTGTAGGTTAAAGATTAATCCCCATCCTAATCGCTTGTGTTATCTATAGATCACAGACAATGGTATAGAGAAATATTTGCCTTGCTTACACCCACCTAGTCACATATCCCACACTTGCTCAATCTGTCACGACCCTGTCACATGGACCCCTTAGAGTTATAAGCCCTTAAAAGGGCCAGGAACTCTTTCTTTGGGAAGCTCGGTTCTTGAGATGTAAGTCTGCCGATGCTCCCGGCCGAATAAAGCCACTTCCTTCTTAAACCCAGTGTCTGAGGGGTTTTGTCTGCAGCTCGACCTGCTACATTTTTTGGTTCCCTGACGGGGAAGTGAGGTGGTTGACAGACGGCTGAGGCAGTCCTTTAGGCGGCTTAGGCCTGCCCTGCGGAGCATCCCTGCAGGGGGACTCCAGCCAGCTTGAGCGAAGCAGATCCTGAGAGCTCTCCCGGGCAGGCATTTGCCCGGGTGGAACACCTCATCAGAGCAGTGCATGGCAGGCCCCCACGGAGGATCAATTCAGTGGCTGAACACCAGGAAGGAATTGGCGCTTGGAGTCTGGACATCTGGAATACAGTAGGACCAGTCTTGGGAACTTGCCCACTCCATTTAAGTGGAAGCGTGGCCTGATCACCCACGGCATGCCTTTATTGGCACTTTGGTTTTGATTTTAATTTTGACTTGGTTTGAATTGCTTGATGAACAAGCACGCCTTTATCGGCACTTTGGTTTTGGTTTTGATTCTGATTTGGTGTGAATTGCTTGACGAGTGAGTGACCTTTTACTCTTTGCCCTTTTTCTTTCCCTTCTTGTGGCAAGAGTGTTGCTTTGTCTCGGGGAGGAAAATGGGTGAAACACAGAGTAAGCCCACCCCATTAGGGATTATGTTAAAAAAAATTTTCAAAAAAGGTTTTAATGGAGATTACGGGGATACTATACCCCAGGAAAACTTAGGACCTTGCATGAGATAGATTGGCCAGCATTAGAAGTGGATTGACCATCAGAAGGAAGCCTAGACAGGTCCCCTGTTTCAAAGGTATGGCACAAGGTAGCTGGTAAGCCAGGATACCCAAACCAGTTTCTGTACATAGACACTTGGTTACAGCTGGTTTTAAATCCCTACAGTGGTTAAGAGGACAGGCAGCAGTTGTACTAGTGGCAAAGGTGGGGAGAATTTATGTAAAAAGAATGTTATATGGTAAATTCTTGTCCTGAAATAAATTAACTTGTTGTTTAAAGAAAGGGATGTTTGCCATAAGTGAGAAAGTTGAGGCATGTCGAAGAATTGTTTGTGAAAGTCATGAAAGAAAAAAAGAATGTGTGTCATAAAAAGGAATTTATGCAAGAAACATTGTATAATTTAAAATAATTAGGCCTCCTGAATGTAAAACTATTGAAGAAACATTTTATGTGCAAGGTGTATAAGGAAAGTAAAATATACTTTTAATAAAAGGATTATAAGGAGGCATAAGAATGTAGATTTTTACCTACATTAAAAGGTTAAAAACATTTTTGTTTTGAAGGTTTAAGCAAGTTTTGAAACATTAATTGTAAAGGAAATTCTGTGTGTAAACATATTGGCTAAAGTTAAAGGGGTATCATCCAGTTTTTCTGTGAACTGGACATTAAAATAAAAACACAATGGGTTTTTCTTAAAGCACTAACCTGCTCTTTAACAACAAGTATAAAATGTTAAAAAGAGTCTATAAAAATCTTACCTTATGGTCACACATTAAAAATTGAATAAATATGTCTACAAAGTTTTATTAAAACTAAGTTTAACATTAATAACACACTAATATAAAGGTGAAATTCAGCTTATCTGGTATAAAAATCATACAGGAAGCACTGTCAAATAAAAAATGGTGTTTGGCTTTCTTTGGTCTAAAAACTAATAAAAATGGTGCTAAAGGAAATTTCTCAGTAAGAAGGCACCAAGGACTGTAAAGTCCACTGCTGATGTCTCCACATTTAAAACAAAAGGTCGGCTGGGCATGGTGGCTCACGCCTGTAATCCCAGCACTTTGGGAGGCTGAGGTGGGCGGATCACGAGGTCAGGAGATCGAGACCATCCTGGCTAACACGGTGAAACCCCATCTCTACTAAAAATACAAAAAACTAGCTGGGCGAGGTGGTGGGCGCCTGTAGTCCCAGCTACTTGGGAGGCTGAGGCAGGAGAATGGTGTGAACCCAGGAGGCGGAGCTTGCAGTGAGCCGAGATGGCGCCACTGCACTCCAGCCTGGGCGACAGAGCAAGACTCCGTCTCAAAAAATAAAAATAAAACAAAAGGTCAATTTCTTAGAAATTCTATACTTGGTTTATCTTCCACTTTACTTTCCTTCAAAACTAAAAGTCTTTCAGCACATGTACCACCCCTAGAATTTCCGGTAAACCAGCACCAGCCTGAAGATCAAGTTCTCATCCAAGGGTGGAAAGAAGGAAAACTCGAGTCAGCCTGGGAAGGACACTACCTTGTGCTGCTAACCACTGAGATTGCTGTTTATATAGTGAAAAAGGGATGGACTCATCACACCCGAGTCAAGAAAGCACCACCCCCTCCAGAGTGTGGGCCATAGTCCCAGGGGAAAACCCTACCAAACTAAAGCTAAGAGAAATTGAACTCTTTCATCTACTCTATTACTTCTTTCCTTGCTCTATTGCTGACCATCTAGTTATTAACATAACCAAGTCAATTTCGCCTCAAACTATTGCATTTAATGCTTGCCTTGTTATACTCTGTGGGGACTTGCCAAGTCAAAGACAGCTCTCTACTTCAGAAAAGTACCTCTGTTCCTCCTGACTCTCCTCAGACTGGGCATTAGTAAATTGGGACCATTTAATCTGGGGAGATTTCAATAAAGACCCCAGTGTCAATCAGGAGTCTTGTCCCCTGATGTAGAGCTTTTATGCCATAGTTTGTCCAACATTCTGTGGACCACTAAAGAGCAAGGATGGACTGCCCCAGCCAGTTTTTGTAATTTCCTAAAAGCATACATTCATTTTACTAGAGGATCATAGAAGATACAGACTTAAAACAAACTTTGGCAATTAAGACAGGATAACAAGACGCAAATGCCTAGTTGGAATAGATCAAATATTCCATCTGCACGTTAAACAAAAGCACTTGTTATGCTTGTGCACATGGTAGACCAGAGGCCCAGATTGTCCCCTTTCCACTAAGGTGGAAAGTTGCAGTTGACCAGGCGTGGACTGCATGGCAGCTCTTTTCCAGGATTCTACAGCCTGGAGTAATAAGTCATGCGAAGCTCTCTCTCTGCTATATCCTGAAATTTGGCATCTTGTGGGTCAGCCCCCAAGGACCATCCAGCTTCCATCTCCCAACACTAAGTTCACTTCGTGTCTCTTGTGACAGGGAGGAAACTTAGCATTCCTTGGAGACCTGAAGGGATGCAGTGAGCTTAAGAATTTTCAAAAGCTTATCAATCAGTCAGCCCTTGTTCGTCCCCGAGCGGATGTGTGGTGGTATTGTGGTGGACCTTTACTGGACACTCTGCCAAATAACTGGAGCGGCAGTTGTGCTTTAGTCCAATTGGCTATCCCTTTCACCCTGGCATTTCATCAACCAAAGGGAGGAAAATAAGACATTGTAAAGTGAGAGAAGCCCCTTATATGTCTTTCAACTCTCACATCTATTTAGATGCAATTGGAGTCCCACAGGGAATACCAGATCAATTTAAAACCTGAAATCAAATAGTTGCAGGATTTGAGTCAATATTTTGGTGGGTGACAGTTAATAAAAATGTAGATTGGATAAACTACATCTATTACAACCAACAGCAATGAACTTTTCATGAGTTAAAAAAAAAAAAACTCATATCGGCTCCAGCCATGGGGCTACCTGACCTGACAAAACCTTTTACAATGTATGTGTCAGAAAGAGAAAAAATAGTGGTTGGTGTTTTGACCCAGGCTGTGGGCCCTGGCTGTGGCCAGTGGCCTACCTCTCTAAACAACTAGACGAGGTTTCTAAGGGTTGGCCCCCATGTTTGAGGGCCTTGGCAGCAACAGCCCTGCTAGCGCAAGAAGCAGATAAGCTAACTCTTGGGCAAAACCTAAACATAAAGGCCCATGATGGTAACACTAATGAACATCTAAGGACATCATTGGTTAACAAATGCTAGACTAATTAGGTACCAAAGCTTGCTCTGTGAAAATCCCCACATAACTATTGAAGTTTGCAACACCCCAAACCCTGCCACCTTGCTCCTTGTATCAGAGAGCCCAGTTAAACATAACTGTATAGAGGTGTTGGACTCAGTTTATTCTAGCAGGCCCGACCTCCGAGACCATCCTTGGACATCAGTAGACTAGGAGCTGTACATGGACAGGAGCAGCTTCATCAACCCACAAGGAGAGGTGTGCGGGATATGCAGTGGTAAACCTGGACGCTGTTATTGAAGCCAAGTCATTGCCCCAGAGCAATTCAGCCCAGAAGCCCAAACTCATTGCTTTAATTTGGGCCTTAGAGCTGAGTGAAGGTAAGATTGTAAACATTTACACTGACTCTCAGTATGCCTTCTTAACCCTCCAAGTACATGGGACGTTATACAAGGGGAAAGGTCTGTTGAACTCTGGGGGCAAAGACATAAACTATCAGCAAGGGATCCTGCAATTATTAGAGGCAGTGTGGAAGCCCCAAAAGGTGGCAGTCATACACTGCGGAGGACACCAGCGAGCTTCCACCTCGATTGCCTTAGGGAACTCCCGGGGGGACTTAGAAGCTCAAAAAGCAGTATCCACCCCCTACCAGGCATCAGTCACAGTCCCCCTGCTCCCTCAGGCACCTGACCTTGTACCTACTTATTCTTTCTTTTTTCTTTTCTTTTCTTTTCTTTTCTTTTTTTGAGACGGAGTCTCGCTCTGTCGCCCAGGCTGGAGTGCAGTGGCACAATCTCGGCTCACTGCAAGTTCCACCTCCCCGGTTCACACCATTCTCCTGCCTCAGCCTCCTGAGTAGCTGGGACTACAGGTGACTGCCACCACACCCAGCTAATTTTTTGTATTTTTAGTAGAGATGGGGTGTCACCGTATTAGCCAGGATGGTCTCGATCTTTTGACCTTGCAATCTGCCTGCCTTGGCCTCCCAAAGTGCTGGGATTACAGGCGTGAGCCACCACGCCTGGCCGTACTTACTTATTCTAAAGAAGAGAAGGACTTTCTCCAGGCAGAAGGAGGGCAGGTGATAGAAGAGGGATGGATCCGGTTATTGGACGGAAGAATAGCCGTGCCACAGCTGCTAGGAGCCGCAGTTGTACTGGCTGTGCTTGAGACCACCCATCTAGGCCAAGAGTCACTTGAAAAGTTGTTAGGCCGGTACTTGTGTATCTCACATCTGTCAGCCCTTGCCAAAATGGTGGCACAGAAGTGTGTCACCTGCCGTCAGCACAATGCTAGGCAAGGTCCAACTGTCCTGTCCGGCATACAAGTTTATGGAGAAGCCCCATTTGAAGATCTCCAAGTAGACTTCACCGAGATACCCAAATGTGGAGGTAACAAGTATTTGCTAGTTCTAGTGTGTACATACGCAGGGTTGGTGGAGGCCTATCCAACAAGAACCGAGAAAGCTTGTGAAGTAACCCGTGTGCTTCTCCGAGATCTCATCCCTAGGTTTGGACTGCCCTTACGGATCGGCTCAGAAAACGGGCCGGTGTTTGTGGCTGACTTGGTACAGAAGACAGCAAAGGTAATGAGTGTGGATCAAAGACTGGAACGTAGCTCCCTTGCGGCCACGGTGGAAAGGACCCCAGACCGTCGTCTTGACCACTCCCACAGCTGTGAAGGTAGAGGGAATCCCAGCCTGGGTCCACCACAGCTGCATAAAACCTGCAGCACCTGAGACCTGGTAGGTGAGACCAAGCCCGGACAACCCTTGCAAAGTGACTCTGAAGAAGACGATAAGCCCTTCTCCAGTCACACCCGGAAGCTGACTGGTTCACTCACGGCCAAAGCATGAGGAAACTCATCGCAGGACTCATTTTCCTTAAATTTTGGACTTGTACAGTAAGGACTTCAACTGACCTTCCTCAGACTGAGGACTGTTCCCAGTGTATACATCAAGTCACCTAGGTAGGACAAAAGGTTGCTGCAGTCCTATTATTTTATAGTTATTATGAGTGTACTGGGACTCTAAAAGGAACTTGTTTGCATAATGCTACTCTATACAAGGTATGTAGCCCAGGAAGTAACCAGCCTGATGTGTGCTATAACACATCTGAGCCCCCTATGACTACTGTTTTTGAAATAAGATTGAGGACTGGCAGCTGGGGAAAAGCTGCTATGAGTAAAGTAATAACTAGAACAGAAGAGAAAGGAGTCCCCAAACAAATTATCTTAAAATTTGACACCTGTGCAGCAATCAACAGTGACCCGTATGGAAATAGAATAAGATGTGGCTCTCTAGATTGGGAAAGGGGCTATATAGTAGAAAATAAGTATGTTTGACATGAATTGGGACTGTGTAGTGATGAATGTAGTTACTGATCCTGTGTCATTTAGGCCACCTGGAAAAAAAGATGAGAAGGACCCTGACTTTAAAAAGGAAGGAGTAACTCTTCCTGCACTAGTGGTCACTGTAACCCATTAGAATTGCTAATTACCAATCCCCTTGGTCCCTGTTGGAAAACAGGAGAGTGCGTAACTCTAGGAATCGATGGAACTAAACTGGATCCCTGAGTAAATATTTCAGTCCAAGGGGAGGTCCACAGGTGCTCTCCTGAACCAGTGTTTCAGACCTTTTATGATGAGCTGAATCTGCCAGCACCCAAGCTTCCGAAAAAGACAAAGAACTTGTTTCTCTAGTTGGCAGAAAATGTAGCTCATTTCCTCAATGTTACTTCCTGACAGGTACATGGGGGGACCACTGTGGGAGACCAATGGCCTCAGGAAGCCTGAGTGTTAGTGCCTACTGATCCAGTTCCTGACATAATTTCAGTCCAGAAGGCCCAAACTAGCAACTTCTGGGTCTTAAAAACTTCCATTATTGGCCAGGTGCGGTGGCTCACACCTGTAATCCCAGCACTTTGAGAGGCCGAGGCGAGCAGATCACAACGTCAGGAGATCAAGACCATCCTGGCTAACACAGTGAAACCCCGTCTCTACTACAAATACAAAAAATTAGCCAGGCATGGTGGCGGGTGCCTGTAGTCCCAGCTACTCAGGAGGCTGAGGCAGGAGAATGGCGTGAACCCGGGAAGTGGAGCTTGCAGTGAGCTGAGATTGCACCACTGCACTCCAGCCTGGGTAACAGAGTGAGACTCCATCTAAAAAAAAAAAAAAAAAAAAAAAAAAAAAAAAAACTTCCATTATTGGACAATATTGCATAGCTAGAAGGAAAAAACTTCACTGTCCCTGTAGGAAAGCTCAGTTGCCTAGGACAAAAGCTGTATAACAGAACAGCAAAGACAATCACTTGTTGAGGCTTAAACCCATACTGAAAAGAACCCATTCAGTAAGTTTCCTAAGTTGCAAACTTTTGAGGCTCATCCAGAATTTCATCGGGAGTGGACGGCTCCCACTGGACTGTATTGGATATGTGGGCATAGAGCCTACACCAAACTGCCTGACCAATGGACAGGGAGTTGTGTCATTGGTACCATTAAGCCATCCTTTTCCCTGTTACCCATAAAGACAGGTGAGCTTCTAGGTTTGCCTGTCTATACCTCCCAAGAAAAAAGAAGCATAGCCATAGGTAATTGGAAAGATGATGAATGGCCCCCTGAAAGAATCATACAGTACTATGGGCCTGCCACATGGGCACAAGATGGCTCGTGGGGATACTGAACCTCCATCTACATGTTCAACCAGATCATACAGTTACAGGCTGTTTTAGAAATAATCACTAATGAAACTGGCAGAGCTTGGACTGTTTTAGTCTGGCAGGAAACCCAAATGAGAAATGCCATCTATCAGAATAGATTAGCCTTAGACTATTTGCTGGCAGCTGAGGGAGGAGTCTGTGGAAAATTCAACTTGACCAATTGCTGTCTGCAAATAGACGATCAAGGACAAGTAGTCAAAAATAGAGACATAACAAAGCTGGCACATGTGCCCGTGCAGGTTTGACATGGGTCTGATCCTGGATCCCCATTTGGAAAGTGGTTTCCAGCTCTTGGAGGATTTAAAACTCTTATAATAGGTATAGTGGTAGTGTTAGGAACCTGCCTATTGCTCCCTTATTTGTTACCCATAGTTCCCCAACTACTAAGAAGTTTTGTTGCTACCTTGGTTCATCAGAAAACTTCAGCACAAGTGTATTACATGAATCACTATCGATCTGTCTCACAGGAAGACCTGGATAGTGAGGATGAGAGTGAGAACTCCCACTAGTGAGTGAGGTTCTCAAAGAGGGGAATGAGGAGAGAGGACGTTTCTCTTACTGTCTCCTGTCTCAATAAAAGGGGGAAGTAAAAACTGAAAAATAATAGACTGATCGGTGCCACTGGCCAGGCCTGTAGGTTAAAGATTAACCCCCATCCTAATCGCTTGTGCTATCTATAGATCACAGACAATGGTATAGAGAAATATTTGCCTCGCTTACCCCCATCTAGTCACATACCCCATGCTTGCTTAATCTATCATGACCCTGTCATGTGGACGCCTTAGAATTATAAGCTCTTAAAAGGGCCAGGAACTCTTTCTTTGGGGAGCTCAGCTCTTGAGACACAAGTCTGCTGACACTCCCAGCCAAATAAAGCCACTTCCTTCTTTAACCCCGTGTCTGAGGGGTTTTGTCCGCAGCTCATACTGCTACCATATGATGTTAATGTGTACTGGTTAAGATTTATGTAAAATGCACTAATAACAGGGGAAGCTGGCTGTGGATCTGGGAACTCTGTACTATCTTTATAATTTTTCTGTAATTCTAAAATTTACAAACCAAATTTAAGGATACTTATTTTTAGAACTAAAGTAAAATAAAATATGTATTTTAAAAAGTAAATAAATACATAAATAAGTAAATTTTAAAAACAAAGCTCTCAGTAAAATGATACTACTCTTACTGGGCCAGAGAGTGCTGTTTCCCTGGAGTCTGTGGCGTAGCACAGGATGGCCCCTCTGTGTGTTCACTGACCCTGTGCTCACTCAGACTGAGGGTATTTGAAACTGACAGTTCCCTCAGTTTCACCAGAAATCCTCCATGGCTTGGGCCATTGGCAGCAGGACCTGAGCCTAGCCCTCTAAATGCTCACTCATAACGTTGGCTTAAATGACATTCACCACCAGTGCCTTACTCCCTACCCCAAGACTCTAGCCTCAGGTGTCATTTGTTTGTTTGTTTGTTTTTGTCTTTAGAGACAGGGTCTTGCTGTGATGCCCAGGCTAGATTCTCACTCCTGGGCTCAAGTGATCCTGCCACCTCAGCCTCCTGAGTAGCTAGAATTATAGGAACAGGCCACTGAGCCCAGTTTATGGTGCCAATCCTATAGATCCATCAAACTTCAGTCTTGAACTGAGAGGCTCAGGGGAATAGGTTGGAAGGAAGGCTTTTCATGGTATGCCCTTTTGTACCTTTTGAATGTTGGACCATGTCAGTGTGTCAATATACTATCTACTAAAATAAGACATAAAACAAAACAGAGCCGGGCACGGTGGCTCACGCCTGTAATCCCAGCACTTAGGGAGGCTGAGGTGGGTGGATCATGAGGTCAGGAGTTCAAGACCAGCCTGGCCAAGATAGTGAATTCCCATATCTACTAAAAATACAAAAATTGGCCGGGCGCGGTGGCTCAAGCCTGTAATCCCAGCACTTTGGGAGGCCGAGACGGGCGGATCACGAGGTCAGGAGATCGAGACCATCCTGGCTAACACGGTGAAACCCCGTCTCTACTAAAAAATACAAAAAACTAGCCGGGCGAGGTGGCGGGCGCCTGTAGTCCCAGCTACTCGGGAGGCTGAGGCAGGAGAATGGTCTAAACCCGGGAGGCGGAGCTTGCAGTGAGCTGAGATCCGGCCACTGCACCCCAGCCTGGGCGACAGAGCAAGACTCTGTCTCAAAAAAAAAAAAAAAAAAAAAAAAAAAATA
>NC_037670.1:154287078-154390388 GCF_003255815.1 Theropithecus gelada
ATCACTTGCATGAGCTAAAAAAAAAAAAAAAAAAATTATCAGCTGGGGACGGTGGCTCACGCCTGTAATCTCAGCATTGTGGGAGGCCAAGGTGGGTGGATCACCTAAGACCAGGCATTTAAGACCAGCCTGGCCAACATGGTGAAACCCCGTATCTACTAAAAAACACAAAAATTAGCAGGGCATGGTGGCGTATGTCTGTAATCCCAGCTACTCAGGAGACTGAGGCAGGAGAACTACTTGAACCTGGGAGGCGGAGGTTGCAGTTAGCTGCAATGGTGCCACTGCACTCTGGCCTGGGTGACAGAGCAAGACTCCATCTCAAAAAAAAAAAAAAAAATTATGGCACACTGATTATCAGAGTATCTTTCAACTAAGAACCTATGGCAGACTGGGAAATTCAAGAGGAACTCTAACAGGCTGTCTAGTCTAGTGGAACAGGGCAACCTGAACCATCCTGATAGTTTGACCCAATTTTAAAGGCCACTAGTATAGCTTGGAGTATTTTCTTTTTTTTTTTTTTTTTGAGACAGAGTCTCGCTCTGTCGCCCAGGCTGGAGTGCAGTGGCGTGATCTTGGCTCACTGCAAGCTCTGCCTCCTGGGTTCACACCATTCTCCTGCCTCAGCCTCCTGAGTGGCTGGGACTACAAGCGCCCGCCACCATGCCCGGCTAATATTTTGTATTTTTTAGTAGAGACGGGGTTTCACCGTATTAGTCAGGATGGTCTTGATCTCCTGACCTCATGATCCGCCCGCCTCGGCCTCCCAAAGTGCTGAGATTACAGGCGTGAGCCACTGTGCCCAGCCAGCTCAGAGTATTTTAACTATTGTATTGCCGTGACTTTTTCCATTTTGTCTCCATTTACTCAAATGGGTCTAGCAAGTTCTTGCTTCATGCCACTGACATCAAATTCTTTTTTTTTTTTTTAATTTTTTTTATTTCTTGAGACCAGTTTCACTGTCGTCCAGGCTGGAGTGCAGTGACGCTATCTCAACTCACTGCAACCTCTGCGTCCTGGGTTCAAGTGATTCTCCCACCTCAGCCTCCCAAGTAGCTGGAACTAAAGGTATACACCACCATGCCCAGCTAATTTTTGTATCTTTTTTTTTTAGAGATGGGGTTTCTCCATATTGCTCAGGCTGGTCTCGAGCCCCTTGGCTCCAATGATGTGCCCGCTTCAGCCTCCCCAAAGTGCTGGGATTACAGCATGAACCACTGTGCCTGGCCTCACATCAAGTTCTACGGACAGCCCGAGCTTGCTGCTTTTGTACCTGACCATTCTACCAACGCTCAGCAAACCATTCAGCAGTTCCTCCAGAATCCTGTTCTCAACTCATTTCTCTTACCTTCCCAGCTTTGGTATCATCATATTGCAACCCAGATGCAATGCATACAGCCTGCTCCTAATAGAGGGTCCTCCTCACTGAAAATACGTAGATACAGATTGGTAGCATTTCACAAATTGGTTTCTAAACTTGTTACTTGAATCTTATAACACAGTTTTCTATATTTTAAGAAGTATAAATGATGACAGGGTTCCTTAAAGTTTTTTACTCTTAAAGTTATTTACAAAAGATTCTAAAATATTCTATAGTTCTATCTGAAATTAGGATACAATTCTGTTAATAGTAGCCAATAATCATTTAAATGTAAGATAAAATGACAACGTCTTAATTTTATCTGGAATGCTAGTGTTTAAGTAAAGTAGGTATGATATGAAGGAGAATATAATAGATCCAGAAGAGAACTTCTGGATGTTGCAAGATGTTTAACAGCTAGAAGCCCTGAATTTAATTATATATATATATATACACACACACACACAATTTATACATACACACATATATATACACATAGTGTATACGTGTGTGTGTATATGTGTCTGTATATATGTATGTATACACACACACACATACACACACACACACACACATATATATATATATTTTTTTGAGACAGAGTCTCGTTCTGTTGCCTAGGCTGGAGTGCAGTAGCGCGATCTTGGTTCACTGCAGGCTTCGCCTCCCGGGTTCACACCATTCTCCTGCCTCAGCCTCCTGAGCAGCTGGGACTACAGGCAAACCGCCACCACGCCTGGCTAATTTTTTGTATTTTTAGTAGAGATGGGGTTTCACTGTGTTAGCTAGGATGGTCTCAATCTCCTGACGTCATGATCCACCCGCCTTGGCCTCCCAAAGTGTTGGGATTACAGGCGTGAGCCACCACGTCCAGCCCTGTATCTTTTATTAGAAGACTTTTATATTTTTTCTCCTTGGCTTAGGCTTATCAAAAGTATTCCCATTATGATTATAAGCTCTAAAGAGGGGCCTTTTTCAGTTTATATGAAGAGATAAATGGAACAAGGGAAGGGGGAAGTGGAAGAGTCAGGCAGGAAAGAAAAAGGTGAGAAGTACTTGAGGTAACCAACCAAGAGAAGAGAAAAAGGGGGAAGAAAGAAGTGAAGAAAGTTGTGTGTAAAGACAGTATCTGAGATGGGCTAAACTCTGAGTAGAAAACAAAGGAAGGAAAACTGTGTGTGCACTTACACACACACATAATTAAAATTTAAAGGAAAAAAGAAGGGAGGCTGCCGGGAAACACGTGCGTCAGGCAGGTCCTAAGCAAGCTACCGGGGGGAATTCTGGCCGAGCCTGATGGCTTTCTAAAGCAAAAGACAGCAAAGTGTAGACTCAGACAATAATGCAGACAGGACAGTCAAAAGACATTTGCAATATGTTTAAAAATACTTACTTTTGTAATAAAAGCAAACATTGTAGACTATTTGGAAATTACAGAATAGTATGCTTTTAGTTTCCTTTAACTGAACAGCTATGGATAACATCAATAGTTTGGCATTCAAATGTGAAATGCATGGGAAAACATTAGAGTTGTAATATATAAAAAAAGATTTTCCTGTGCAGCCCTTCGAAGAGGGTGTTAAAACATGAGTAATGGCCGTAAAACATTTTATTCACTAAGATGTACTATCACTTAGCTACTTTATCACAGACTGGGTCATTTAGGTTGCTTCTGACTTTTAGGTATTATAACACTAAAATTCACGTATTCTTTTGACAGTGCAGATTGCTAAATTTTTTTTAGATAATTTTAAATTTTTTAAATAAAAATATTTGAAGGATATAAAATATTTACCAAGCAATACATAGTGGTAGACTGGCTATATCATAATACCTTTGCCAATACTGTTTTATCTGCCAGTTTGACAAATCATATACTGTACTATCGTTTTAATCTGCATTCTTTTGGATTAGACATAAAACCATTTTGTATCCTCTGCTTATTTTTTTTTATTAAAAATTATACTATATTACCCTCTTCTATGAGATCATTCATCTTTATTTCACCCACACTGTAACTGCAAGTCTGTTTAGTGAAAGCTTTCACTTAATAGCTCAATGCAAGTATCAAAGGCTAAAAACTGTGAACCCGGAGAAGTGTGAGCTATGGCAGTCTCTGCAGCAACTTCTTTGCATAAAACAAAATCTTCATGAACTGGGGATTACTTGGGGTTCTGAATGAGTATCTCTAAAGTCCTCATGCACACCTCGACAACTCTGAAGCTTTTGTGAAGACAATCTTTCTTGTAGAAACTTATTTCTTCCTTACACTCTATCTTCTAAATTGAGGTGCTGACTCACACCTCTCCTAAAAAACAATGGAACCATGCCATTAAAGTACACGTAGTATTTTATTTATGTTCCTCTTCTCTCCTAACCAGTAAAGATCTTCTACAACCTTCCTCATGTCCAGCAGGATGCCAGGTACTCCGAGTTTTAATATACTCGTCATATCAAACATGCAGAATCCATTTAATTCTAGTATCTCATTTTCTAGAAGAGAAAACAATGGTTCAGCTGAGTATCTCTCTCATGGTCAAGGAGAACCAGGGCCAGAACTTCTGTCCTGATAACCAGTCCACTGACCAATCACACTCTCCTAACTCCTATACAGTAACACCCAGCAGCATTGCTTAAGCACTCTAGGAACTAATGTTTCTGAATGAAAAACACAAAAGTCTGAATTTTCAAGTAAATCAGAAAAAGATTAAAATATGATTCATTTCAAAGCAGTCTCTCTGGAAAACTATGCAAATATTCAGCGATGTTATAGTTGATTAAAGGAGTTTTATAATTACTCTTTCAATGTGCCTAGAGGGCCAGTTTTATACCCTAATTGATATTACTCGTTTTTCCATTCACCTTATTCTTTGGGCTTAAATGACTGTTAGTCATTTCAAAAATTCATATCCAGCTTCAAAGCATCAATATTTGCCATCATTTATGATATTCAAACAGAAGTAAAATTCCAAAAAAAAGAGCTCAAAGTGTTTGAAACAATAATAGCATTGTAAGAGTAAGTTCATAACCTCCTAAGGTGTCTATTTATATTCCTTTTCTTTCCAAAAAGTAGCTATGCCACTATTTAGAATACCCATTCATTTGCAGATGCAAATTGTTTTAAAGGGACATCTCATGCAATCATGGAACTACTGAGAGCTTCCTAAAACTATATTTGGAGAGTGTCCCAAAGATGAGCATATCACATTATACTGAATATATATTTAAATATTCAGAGAGAAATGTCTTAAAAGAGCATATGCCAGAATGTAAATAATGATACCCTTTAAGGGATAAGATTATGAGACATTTTGATTTTTCTTTACTTTGGCTTACAGATTTTCTTACATTATTCTAATAGATATGGGTCATTTATACAATTAAAATATACATCCATACACAAACACACAAAATAGAACAAAGTACACAGACACTGCACAATTCCAAGATCCAAGCATTAAAGATGTTTGGTCTAAATTTGCACAGTTGATTGTTTAAAAGCTCAAAATTTGGCTCAGGAAGAACAGTACACCTACCCAGATACAACAGGTGCAAGATTTAAAAAGAATGTTGAGATTGGGTTTATCTTACCTCCTCGCCCTTCTGTATAATTTTACACCTATCTATGCAACTCAAAAAGGAATCCTTGCCTTTTCTAAGTGAGCCACAACCTTTCCGAATGCTTAAAGCACATCTCAACAGTAATTACATTGTTGATGACCTGAAAATGGGTCACCCTCACAACTGACTGAAACTCTCTTATGCAACCTTCCTCTGGAGGAAACAAGAACAGCTTGTACAAATATTTCAGCTAAATCTACTTCCCTAAGAGAAGATGATACACATTTGTAGGCATTATCAAGTCTTGAAAGCACAGAGAAAGGCAAAAGAAAAAATTATGAAGAAGTTAAATTAGCTGAGTCATTTGTCCAAACCAAATTTCATATTGCATCATTAATTTAAGAAAGCATGCAGGCTTTTTGTGTCATTAGTTAATAAATAAGCAACATCTAAAGTTTAGACATTATTAACTAGAAAGTTATGATGAGATAATCATATTACCTAGAAAAATACATTAATATAAGGTCTGAGAAATAACTACATTTCTACAGGATGTGAAATTGCATTTCTATAAGTTCACTGTTAGTTTCAACAAGCTCTATTGTTTTCTTCCTGACTAGGAATGTGGGGTTAACAAAACCAGACTTAGCATGCCAGTTTTTAGCCTTTAGGTAAGCAGCTATTTATGAAATGTATCTGAATGAACTTGCATGATTTGGACTTCTATAAAGGCTTTAAATTCATATCACTAAACAGCATAAGAGTTTTAAATCGCTGAATAGACAGAAACACCCTAAAGTTAGAAGATGAATAAACTGGGGACAGGGAACCACCAACACAACAGAAAAGCCCTCTCAAAAGGAGAGGGTGTACAGGCATATACGTTTCTACACCTATACAGGTGCTAAGTCAGATGTGCTCGGGGGTTGTCTCAAAGGCTCAACACCTCACAGCTCCAGTCCCACTTTACCATTCACAATGCTGAAACTTAGAGGCCCCTGTAGCAAGAAATAAATTTCTGATTCAATTGGTTAGGAGTAGGAGTGTAGTGAGGGGTGGTCTAGACTCCAGGAGATCGGGCATTACTTCTTAAGACAGCCCACAGCAGCTGGGCGCAGTGGCTCACGCCTGTAATCCCAGCACTTTGGGAGGCTGAGGTGGGCAAATCACGAGGTCAGGAGATCAAGACCATGCTGGCTAACACGGTGAAACCCCATCTCTACTAAAAATACAAAAAATTAGCCGGGTGTGGTGGGGGGTACCTGTAGTCCCAGCTACTCGGGAGGCTGAAGCAGGAGAATGGTGTGAACCCAGGAGGCAGAGCTTGCAGTGAGCTGAGGTCGTGCCACTCACTCCAGCCCGGGCAACAGAGCAAGACTCTGTCTCAAAAAAAAAAAAAAAGAAAAAAAAGAAAAAACAGACAGCCGACAGCCCAAAGCAGTAGCAAAATGTTTGAACTCTGGCAATTCTGAACATGAGGCTTAGTCTGTCAGAGAATGCTCAATATATTACAATTTTATTGTTCTTACTTAAAATTGGTCAATATTTTAAAATACTTTAAAGACATGTATAAAGTGAAGCAAAAAAAGAAAAGTTGGTTTAAATTAACGAAATTACTACCATTCTACAGTCTCCAAATATTTAAAGGTGTCAACCTTCAACCAGATAGATCTGTCACTGAGTGCCTTAATGGGGGTGACAGGTAAATAACATCATCCATTAAGGTAAAGGGAGATGAAGGTGAGGAGAAAGTACCTCTTTGTACAACTCCACTGAGGTTTCTACTCTTTCTTCTGCTGTTTAGGGGGCTGAAAAGACTGGAGGTGGGAAGACTGCAAAGGGTCATTTAATTGTAAGGTACCCAGAGTTGGAGTGAACAAAAAAGCAAAGTAGGATCTAGGGAGGATTTCTGAAAATGATAGGATTAAAATACGTACTATATAACATTCATTCTTGCAATCTGGCTTTCAAAATTAGACTTCAGATACGTTTATTATTTTCCTGCTAACAGCTTAAAGGACAGTGGGGCCTGAAAGCTGGTTTAATCTGACATTGAAAGACAAAAATCTAAAGTAATGGTCATTATAATTATGCAAAGGGTATATTTAAATGTCTTCTAACACACTATAGAAGTTCCCCACAAAAGTCACTGATTAATTAACCAAAGCCAAAAAAGGAAAAATTCAATTAGGTAGCCATTTCTGGAATTATCTCCCCTGAAATGCAGGATTTTTTTCCCCTTAGATTTCAAAACTCTCTAAGGAGAAAAACCAAGTAGTCACATACCTATAGATGGAGATTTGAAAGGGTATTTATCAGGTAGGTCCACTCTAACTTTCCATACTCCGCCTTCATATGGTGCTGAAATAAAAGTAAAAATGTTCATCAGAACTGCGTCTCCAAATTAGAAAATACATCTGAGTGTAAATTAAACATTATCCCCTAATCTGAAAACCTTCCAAATTAATTCCTTCAAGAGTCAGGAATCTATTACAATCAGTAGGTGCATCATGTTCAGATTAAGATACTTTTCTTGGGAAGATCCAGAGTTAAAAAATAAAGATTCATTCTCTCCTGCAATTTACTTGATTCTTCAAAAGTACTAAACACTATTCAATTATTTGGTAAGTAATAGCCATGTTACTTTCCCTCATATCTCAATAAACCCCATATTCATGCCCCCTCCAAGGACAAAAAGAAAACAACAAAAAACATTTCCTGGAAACCATCTATGTAGCCATCCATAACAAAATTCAGAATTTACAACTCATGTCTAGTACTGTCATATAAAGAGAAAACTACAGTCGGCCTTCTATATCTGCAGGTTCCACACTCCTGGATTCAACCAATCACAGATAAAAAATATTCAAGAAAAAAATCCAAACAATAATAAAAAACAATACAATTAAAAATAACACAAAAAAATACAAAAAAGGCCAAGTGTGGTGGCTCACCTGAGGTTAGGAGTTCGAGACCAGCCTGGCCAACATGGTGAAACCCTGTCTGTACTAAAATACAAAAATGAGCTGGGCACCTGTAGTACCAGCTACTCGGGAGGCTGAGACAGGAGAATTGCTTGAACCCAGGAAGTGGAGGTTGCAGTGAGCCACGATCGTGCCACTGCACTCCAGTCTGGGTGACAGAGTGTGACTCCTTCACTTAAAAAATAAATAAAATATAGTGTAACAACTATTTACATAACATTTGTATTGTGTTAGGTATTACAAGTAATCTAGAGACGATTTAAAGAACATAGGAGGATATGTGCAGGTTACATGCAAATTCTATGTCATCTTATATAGGGACTTGAGCATCTGTGAATTTTGGCATGAGGTGGTCCTGGAACCAATCCCCTGCAGGTATCAAGGGACGACTGTATATCAAGTAATTGTGATAAGAGAAATATTTCCTCACTGGTTCCAGAGTCCAACTAAACTTGCTTTTCAGAAACTATGCATGCTACCATCTGTCTCTGATATTCATTAAGAAATACAGTAAAAGACTGTAATAGAAGAACACATACCAACACATGTACTTACTTCCTTGTGGTCCATAAAACTTCACTACAAATTCATTGAGTCCTCCCAGGATCGTAACCTCATGTTTACTCTCAATGCTAAGGTGGATGGTAAAGGAAATTACACAGGCTTTACAGTACCTGGCAGAATTACCAATAACACCCCCGGGATATGCCACTTAAAGTGTTACCAAAATTTGGCAGGACATTGATAAAATATACATAATAATTCTGGTAGTTTAGGAGGCTATATACTCTTGTGAGAAGAATACACATGAGCTTTGGATTCAGAGACTGCTGTTCAAATCCCAGGACTGCCATTTACTGAGTTTTTGAGCCTAGCCAAAATAATGCCAATTTATTCCCTGAGTCTTCGTTTTCTCTTTGCAAGTTGGGAAAACAGCATTTCATAGGATTCCTGTGAGGATTAGACAGGTTAAACATGTAAAATGTGTAAGACTGCATTTTGCCTACATACATTAAAAAACTGGCCAGATGCAGCAGCTCATGCCTATAATCCCAACACTTTAGGAGGCAGAGGTGGGTGGATCACCTGAGATCAGGAGTTCGAGACCAGCCTGGCTAATATGGCAAAACCCCATCTCTACTAAAAAATACAAAAATTACCCAGGGGTGGTGGTGCATGCCTGTAGTCCCAGCTACTCGGGATGCTACGGCAGGAGGACTGCTTGAACTTGGGACGCAGAGGTTGCAGTGAGCCAAGATCGCAGCACTGCACTCCAGCCTGGGTGATAGGGTGAGACTCAGTCTCAAAAAAAAAATAAAAAATATACAAGAAAAACACGTGCTTAATTTTAGCTCCTCTCTCCCTTTCTACCCTCTCCTCCTCAATCTATCCCTAATGAGCCTGTCATATAAACCCAGTATTCCCTTTAGTCAAATTCAAATGTTCACCAAAATACAAATTCCCTTACACTGGAAATGCTATGCTCCTAAAATGAGGGATTTACTAAAGAGAGGTCCTACAATTGTCTCCTTGGCTTATGGAATAATCAACACAGTTAATGATACAACCTTGCCACAAGCAGTACTGCCAAATGCAAAAGACCAACAAAACAAAAAAAATTTTTTTCAGATCTCATTCAGAGCATTTGTTTTCACCGCCCCCCAAACTCCACCTTCTTCAGGCTCGCCTCAAGGTTTGGTATGCTCCAGGACTCTAATCACAGAGGGGTAACATGGCTGTGCTCCCTTCCTCTAAAACTTACCTACCCCTGAGATCCTTGCCCCTTTAAGGTGCTAAGATTCAATTCTAGAAACCAAATTAATCCATATTAGAAGAGAGGACTACTGGTTTAAAATCTGTTCTATATCTGCTTTGTGGTAAAATCCAAAAATGATTCTCTCATTAGGAATTTTAGGTGACAGAGGCTTTGGGAAGCTCTCAAATCCCACTGTAACATTAAAAAGGAAAACATGATAGACTGGTCTCATATTTCTCCATTAGCAGTGCAAATTATATACTGTTACACAAAATAGAAACATTTAAAAAGTTTTAATAATCTCATAGAGAATAAATATTTTTAAAGATCTGAAATTAAATATTTGGCACTCCAAGACTGTGTCCAATGGGACACAGAACTGACTGCAAGACGCCAGGTGTAATTCTGGTAAAGTCCTTGCTCAAGAGCCCTGAATAGTATCCACAAGAGGTATTTAAATATAGTTCAGTCTAGGCTAATTTGATCTAATTCTTTTCTAAATGATAACTAACTACCTTTGAAACATGCACACTGAAAGGATTCAATACTGTCCACATAGGAAAATTGGCTTTATTTCTTGCTTGGTCAAATGACACATGCATGCCTACTCTGACCAGTCACCCTCTGACATCCTGCAAAATACTCCAAAGTTAAAGTTAATGTAATAAGTAAAAGTATAACATGTTTAAAATTTTTAAAGTTTTTTAAAAAAGCACCCTTGTGTCAGGTTAAAAAAAAAAAAAAAAAAAAAAAAGCAAATCCAGTTAAAATAAAATTAAATCTCAATAATACAGCCCTTAAAGAAAACAGACATGGAAAACACTTCTATACTGTAAAAGACAAAGGACAAACTAGGAAGACAAAAACGTGGATTTTTAAAATAAGTTACTACAAAGCAGTAAGAAAAAAATACAAATACCCCAAGAAAGAAAAGGCCAGAACATCCAAGTCAAGAAAACTGAAACGGGTAAAACTGAAGTATAAAAAAGTCCAACTCATTAAAGAAGTTTAAAAAGATACTTTTTCATTATAAACAATGAAAACAACAGAAGAGCTGGATAAAATCCAGTGTTCAGTGGACTATGAATTAGTACTTCTGAGGACAAATCCAGCACTATATTCCAAAACTTAAAATGAATTTACTCTTCTATTCAAATTTCACTTATATGAAGTTATTTTTTAAAAATAGTCAGACACTGCTGGTGGGAGTGTGATATGGTTTCACCCACTTTGAAAAACTGTTGGCAGTACCTAAACCTGCACATATGCATACCCTATGCGTGTCAGTGCTACTCCCGGAGATACGCCCAATACATATGGATAGTTATATTCACCGAAACCCATGTTTAAGAATGTTCACAGGACTATTTGTAACATCCAAAAATGGGAGACAATCCAAATGTTCATCAATGGCAAAAAGAATAAGCTGTAGTATAGTCACCCAAAAGAAAATTACAAAGCATTAAAAAAGAAAAATAGACTGGGCACAGTGGCTCACACCTGTACTCCCAGCAGTTTGCGGGGCCAAGGCAGGCGGATCACTTGAGAGCAGGAGTTTGAGCCCAGCCTGGCCAACATTGGTGAAACTCTGTCTCTACTAAAAATATAAAAATTAGCTGGGTGTGGTGGCGGGTGCCCGTAGTCCCAGCTATTCAGGAGGCTGAAACAGGAGAATCACTTGAATCCGGAAGGCAGAAGTTGCAGTGAGCTGAGATTGCACCACTGTACTCCAGCCTGGGCAACAGAGTGAGACTCCATCTCAAACAAAATGTAACTTAAAAAAAAAAAAAAAGAAAAATGAATGATACACATAAATGTATGGGTTTTACAGATTTCATCAATGAATTACAGAAATAATTTCTCTACAAAAATTAGCCAGGTGTGGTGGTGTGCACCTATAATCCCAGCAACTCAGGAGGCTGAAGCAGGAGAATCGCTAGAACCCAGGAGGCAGAGGTTGCAGTGAGCCGAAATTGCACCACTGCAGTCCAGCCTGGGTGACAGAGTGTGACTCTGTCTCAAAAAAATAAAGAAAGAAAAGAATAAAAATTTCTGTACTTTTTGTATATATGTTATTCTTTAATAAAAAGTTTACAGAAGGTTGGGCGTGGTGGCTCACGCTTGTAATCCTAGCACTTTGGGAGGCCGAGGCGGGTGGATCACCTGAGGTCAGGAGTTCAAGACCAGCCTGGCCGACATGGTGAAACCCCATCTCTACTAAAAATACAAAAATTAGCCAGGTGTGGTAGCGGGTGCCTGAGACAGGAGAATCACTTGAACCCAGGAGGTGGAGGCTGCAGTGAGCCGAGATCGCACCACTGTACTCCAGCCTGGGCAACAAAGAGTGAAACTCCATCTCAAAAAAAAAAAAAAAAAAAAAAAGTTTACATAAATACATGTTTCTGATAAATCTGCGTATATGTTTACTGGAATATTTGAAGTTTAAAAATGGAAACAGTCTAAACATTTATCAATAAGAAACTGGTTCAATGAATTACTGTTACTTTTTTTTTTTTTTTTTTGAGATAAGAGTCTCACTCTCATTCAGGCTGGAGTGCAGTAACATGATCATGGCTCACTGCAGTCTCTACCTCCCAGTGATCCTCCCACCTCTACTTCCCCCTAGCTGGGACTACAGCGGGCACCATCACACCAAGCTAATTTTTTTTAGTTTTTGTAGAGACAGGGTCTCTCTCTTTGCCCACGCTGGTCTTGAACTCCTGGGCTCAAGTGATCCTCCCACCTTGGCTTCCCAGAGTGTTGGGATTATAGGCGTGAGCCACCATGCCTAGCCAGGTGAAATGACTTATAAGCCATTTACACAATAGGTGGCTGGCTGCACTGGCTCATACCTATAATCCCAGCACTTTGGAAGGCCTAAGGCAGGAGGATTGTTTGAGCCTAGGAGTTTGAGGTTGCAATACATTATGATTGTACCACTCCACTCCAGCCTGAGAGACAGAGTGAGAACTTCTCTTTAAAAAAAAAAAAGCCAAAAACCACAAACCATATGCAGTAGGCTACTAGTAATGTCCACTAGGGCCCTTTCCAACCAGAGCTCCACTAATGTATGTGTCTGTTCAACTTGGGTATCCAGAGGAAGTCAACTGAATTTAGTTGTACAAAGATATTCCAGACCTTAAAACTGACAAGGATAATGAAAGAACGGAGTAGTGCAGAAGATTAAATGACTTTAACAAAAGAAGTCTTAAACTAATTTTATAACATAAAAATCCACAGATGCAGCATTCTCCATCGATAAGAACTAATTTGCTATGAATGACACTGATCTACAGCAATTACTTTTAATCATTTAAAATTACGAGTTGTCCTTGTGCATGTCACTTCTGGGAAAACTGAAGACACCTTTTCTATCCTTTACCTGGATGTGATAAAACGAGGTTCCTTCCATTTTGCGGTGTGTTTGGAATTTAGTGCAAACTTCTATCTATTTTATAAAGAAGATTCTCCAAGCCTTCTCTTTCCCATGATTCCCAGTACAGCCCACATGCCAGATACAATGGGATTGTTTTTATATATCACATCATAAAGAGTTCTCATAGTCTACCTCATATGAAAACCCAAAAGCAAACTGAACTAAACCTTTAAAACTTTTACCAAACTGGTAAAATGAGAAGCTATGCTAACTTTATGCTGCCTTGGAATGGTACAGATACTAAATGAGATAGAAAAAAGAATTTAGGTTTAGTCTAAAGAAAAACACTGCATTGAAAATAAGCCATTCCATCACCACTGAATGAATGACTTGCCACAAAAAATATAATAATTACTTCTCTGCTGTTACCATGTGTATTTATGGGAGAGACCACGAGTTTCTTTCTCCTCTCTGCTGCAAAGTCAAGGGCAAGGAAGGCAGTAAGAAGGCAGGATAAAATGACAAAAATAATGATCTATTTCTGGACGTGCTGGTCAGGCTGGGAGACTGGTGGGACTCACTAGAAGATTCCTCATTACTTTCTTGTTTCACAGCTTTAAAATATAAAATATCCTTCATACACTGTTCTGGTAAAAACTCATTAAATAAACCCATAAATCACATTTTATACTCACCTTTTTTGATCTTATTCACAAATACTGCTTTATACCCACTTAGCATTTAACTACTAAGGGGTATCACCATTTTGTGTAGAATAATGATTAACATTCCCAAGAACCCAAGTCCATTTCACTTTTTGAAGTGCCACCACTCACATTATTTTCCCTGAATGCCATTATGATTACACAATCTAATATTTAAAGGCAAATGCCAAACTGTCAAGAGATAAATGACATTCTTGGCAAAATATGTCTATCAGAGTTTTACAAGTGATTTTTATACAGTTCTGAAATTTTCCAGAAAGGAAGCCAAAGGCGAAGTCTGGGCCTTAGGATTGACAATAGCAGGTCAAGGACCAAGGATTCAGGGACCATTCAGAGACCTAAACTTACTGATAACGTGTTCATAAAATAAAAGGGTGCCCTCCCTGAGCTGTGTGGAAGGGAACGAGGCCCTGGTATAAAGAACGTGCTTCTGTGCAGAGGGCAGAAGCAAGCCATGTGGATTTCTGTGTTCAGACCCACCTGTTTTCCACTCTCCTGGAGAAGAATCACACTAGGAAAGCTGAAGAAACTTGGCAACTTTCACTACCTGGTTTGGTTTTTTTTCTTTTTTCTTTTTTGGTAAAAAAAAAAAAAAAGATATGTCTGTTAATCCATTAATATGTAAGTATCACAAAAATAGTGCTTTGGGGGGATATGTTTATAAGGAATCCTTCTCTTTTAGAGACATAAATGGAAATATTTACTAAGAAAAATGTATCTAGGATTTGCTAGTGTGAGTAGGAGAGGTATAGAAAAACAGTAGTGGGCCGGCAATGTTAACGATTGAATCCCACGTTAATGATCGAGTCCCAGTGGCACATGGTAATCTGTTACACTGTTCTCGCTATTTTTAAGTTTTCCATAATACAGTAAAAGTTCTTTAAAAACCTAATAACATAGTTATCATCAAAAGTTTAGCCTTGTGGAGACATAAAGCTTAGCTACTAGAGCTAAGAACAAGAACTAGAATTAGAATTTACCTACTAGAGCTCTCTTGAATTTTTTTTTTTTTTTTTTTTTGAGACGGAGTCTTGATCTGTCACCCAGGCTGGAGTGTAGTGGCGCGATCTCAGCTCACCATAATCTCTGCCTTGTAGGTTCAAGCAATTCTCCTGCTTCAGTCTCCCGAGTAGCTGGGATTACAGATGTGCACCACCACGCCCGGCTAATTTTTGTATTTTTAGTAGAGACCAACATGGTGAAACCCTGTCAGGCTGGTCTTGAACTCCTGACCTCGTGATCCACCTGCCTCGGCCTCCCAAAGTGTTGGGATTACAGGCGTGAGCCACCACGCCCAGCCAAAGGTGATACTATTAATGAGGCCTGTGCCTGGCCTCTCTTGAACATTTATGAAACAATCTAAGTTTTCCTGAAATATAACAGTTTGAAGAAGACAAAAAATAGCAAGTGATCCAGTATTTAAGAAAGCAAAGACTGGCTGGGCATGGTGGCTCACACCTGTAATCCCAGCACTCTGGGAGGCCGAAGCAGGTGGATCACCTGAGGTCGGGAGTTTGAGACCAGCCTGACTAGCACGAAGAAACCCCGTCTCTACTAAAAATACAAAATTAGCCAGGCATTGTGACACATGCCTGTAATCCCAGCTACTCGGGAGGTGGAGGTTACGGGGAGTCGAGACCACGCCATTGCATTCCAGCCTGGGCAACAAGAGTGAAACTCCGTCTCAAAAAACAAACAAAACCAAAAACCAAAAAAAACAAAGACTTTACATTGAAAGAGAAGCATACTCTGCCAAGACAGTAAATCAACAGCTAACATTCTGAAGGAAGTAAGTTCAAGTGGCTTCGTAAGGATGTCTATGAAAAATTCAATCACATGGAAGACAAGCATGTGTCTGTATATCCATGACAACCAGCCTCTGGGCAACATCCTAACCAAAGATATGCTCTTAAACTACAAGGAAAAATGGTCATGTCCAATAGAAAGGCTCCTGATTGAAATAAGTTGAAAAAATTTTAAGGGTTTTTAATGTTCTTCAAATGAAGAGGGGGAAGCCTTTTATTTAAAAGAGAAATTGAATGGCAGAAATAAAAGCTATTCAGAAAATGAGCATATCTTGGGAAAGGTTTGCTAAGTAAAGAGAAAAAAAAAGTAGCATAGAGAAAAGACAATGGGAAGTGGCTTCTATCCATGATGAAATCCATATGTATAAAGAATTAGGGACCATTGCAGTGGCTCACGCCTGCCATCCTCGCACTTTAGGAGGGATTGTTTGTGGGAGGATTGTTTGAGCCCAGGAGTTAGAGACCAGCCTGGGCAACATAGCAAGATCCTGTCTTTTTTTTTTTTTTTAAGACGGAGTCTGGCTCTGTCGCCCAGGCTCGAGTGCAGTGGCCAGATCTTGGCTCATTGCAACCTCTGCCTCCCAGGTTCAAGCCATTCTCCTGCCTCAGCCTCCCGAGTAGCTGGGATTCCAGGATTGCACCACCATGCTTGGCTAATTTTTGTATTTTTAGTAGAGATGGAGTTTCACCACATTGGCCAGGCTGGTCTTGAACTCCTGACCTCAAGTGATCCGCTCACATCAGCCTCCCAAAGTGCTAGGATTATAGACTTGAGCCACCATGCCCAGCCACAAAAACTACTCTTACACAGAGACTGCCTTCCGGAAGTTTGAAGTCTAGCAAGCGAACATGAGATCTGTTCATTAACAAGTACAGAAAGAGTTTGCATAAAGTACTACTATAGCTTAGAGTAGGAGAGATTTCTTCTAGCCCGGAGGGAGGGATAGGGATGGTCTGCTTTGGAAGGCAAGGATTTACAAAATGTCCTAAACAGAGTGTGATTTGGACACGTCGAGGTGGGAGAAGGAATTTAATGCAAAGATTTAGTACAGCACTGATTCAGGAAAATGAGAACAATACATTTTTATTTTGATCACTGGACCCCAGGGAATACTAGAAAGTAGGCCAAGACCAGATTACGGAGGGCTCTGAAGTGTGGATTTTATCTGGCAAACAGGGTAATAGTATTCCATGCACAGTGCATCTACCTATGCTTTACAAAGATAACCCAACTGTGGTGTGTAGGAGTGGCTGAAGGTGGGAATAAACAAAGTTAAAGCAAAAGAGTAGAAAAGAAATATTCAAAGCCTCAACTAAGGTAACAGCCACAGGAATTATGGGACATTAAACAGAGCCCTCACAGGCCTTCACAGCTGAATAGACCTGGCAGAGCCAGTAGAAAGCTCTAATGTTGCTACAGTGTCTAATTTTCATGAGAAATCAAAAACTTGGATCTCCAAATCAATCTTCTAATTTCTAAATCAAGCTCTAAATGTCTAAGTGTAAACAAAGCATATGTGCTCCAATGTCTCCCTCTCAGTGAGGCCTTCTGGGATATCCTATTTACAACCACATACTCCTAACATTCCCACCATGCAATATACTATATATTTTACTTATATCTCCTACTGCAGTGCAAGCTCCATAAGAGCAGGAATTGCTTATTTTGTTCACAGAAGAGTACCCAGCAAATAGTAGACTATAAATGAACATGAGACCAGGTGTAGTGGCTCACACCTATAATCCCAGCACTTTGGGAAGCAAGGGAAGAAAGATCGCTTGAGGCCAGGAGTCTGAGACCAGCCTGGGCAACATAACAAAACCCAGTCTCTACAAAAATAAATTTTTTAAACATTAGCCAGGCACGGTGGTACGTGCTTATAGCCCTAGCTAGTCGGGAGGCTGACAGGGGAGGACCACATGAGCCCAGGAGTCAAGTTAGAGATCAGCATGGGCAACATAGTGAGACCCCCATCTCTACAAAAAATACCAAAAAATTAGCTGGGCAGGGTGGTACAAGCCTGTAGTCCCAGCTACTCTGGAGGCTGAGGCAGGAGGACTGCTGGAGCCCAAGAGTTTGAGGCTGTAGCGGGCTATGATGACATTACTGAACTCCAGCCTGGGTGACAAAGATAGACTCTGTCGCTTAAAAATAAATAAATTTAAATAAAGTTAAAAATAAGATGAACACATGAATGAAGTTGTCAGTCTGAGACCTTAATACAATTTTAGCCTCTCAGACAGATGAAGTGATTTTTTATATACATACACATATATATATTTTTTAAAGACGGAGTTTCGCTCTTGTCGCCCAGGCTAGAGTGCAATGGTGTGGTCTCGGCTCACTGCAACCTCCGTCTCCCAGGTTCAAGCGATTCTCCTGCCTCAGCCTCCCAAGTAGCGGGGATTACAGGTGCTTGCCACCACGCACGGCTAATTTTTGTATTTTTAGATTTTTGTATTTCATCATGTTGGCCAGGCTGGTCTTGAACTCCTGACCTCAGGTGATCCACCCGCCTTGGCCTCCCAAAATACTGCAATTACACAACCTCCGCCTCCCGGGTTCAAGTGATTTTCTTACCTCAGCCTCCCGAGTAGCTGGGATTACAGGCACGCACCACCATGCCCAGCTAATTTTTTGTATTTTTAGTAGAGATGGGGTTTCACCATGTTGGATAGGCTGGTCTCGAACTCCTGAGCTCAGGTGATCCACCGGCCTCAGCCTCCCGAAGTGCTGGGATTACAGGCCTGAGCCACCGCGCCTGGCCCATCCCCATCATTTTTTTAACTTCGTTTCTCAAAGCACATCCTACTTCTATGGAAAGATTGACACTCACTGTCAAATAACTATCAGCTAGTCAAGCATTCAGTTTAAAATCTGCAAACTTGGATTGAACTGCAGAGAATAAAGTCCTACAAGGTTCTCAAGACATGAGACACTTCAGAGACATTAACAGGTCCACAATGAAATTCCAAATCTAGAAATATTGTTTTGAAGACTTTTTGGAAAACTTTTAGAAGGTAGGACCTTAAAAGACATCTGGTACTTAATCAAAATCCACTTTTTCTGCTCTCAGGAAATTATAAAATAATTAGACAACAAAAATCTTTCCTGGTTAACTGTAGGCCTGGAGGCAAACAATGAGCTGTGCGTCTGACATGCTGTGCAGAAGTCCCAAGTGGCATTTAGTTATGGCTATCACACAGTCTCTAGCACCTGTCACATGGGGGCTATGACATGAAGGGAAGCACAGGTGGAAGACCTAGACCTGCAAATTCCAAGGGTGGAGGGGAAACAAAACCATTGTGCACATGAGAAAAACATACAGGAAGAACCTTGTCATTCCAAAGGCAGAACCTACCTAATCATAGGAGGCTGGCAAGACAAGGAAAACAAATCACAACCTTAAAAATGACAAGAGCAACTCACCTTGAAAACTTCCAAGTCATAGGCAACATATAATTTCCCCATAAATGATACAAAGACATACAAATAATCAGGCGGCCCTCTGCAAAATCCTAATGAAAACATCTATTTATTTATTCCCCCCAACTCCCCCTCCCCAAAATATCTATTTAGAAACATCCTACTAGGCCAGGCACAGTGGCTCATGCCTGTAATCCCAGCACTTTGGGAGGCCGAGGCAGGTGGATTACGAGGTCAGGAGATCGAGACCATCCTGGCTAACACAGTGAAACCCCATCTCTACTAAAAATACAAAAAAAGTAGCCGGGCGCCTGTAGTCCCAGCTACTTGGGAGGCTGAGGCAGGAGAATGGCGAGAACCCGGGAGGTGGAGCTTGCAGTGAGGCAAGATCGCGCCACTACACTCCAGCCTGGGCGACAAAGCGAGACTCTGTCTCAAAAACAACAACAAAAAAATCCTACTTCCCCTTTTGGGCTGTACGTGTCTTTGCTACACCACCCAGAGTGCTCAACACAAAGCAACTTCTCAATAAAAAGCTAAATTTAATATGACTTTATGGAGTATCTATGTAGTGCCTTTGGTATTCAAGTTTCCAGTGTTCCTTGAAAAATTTTGGCCGGGTGTTGTGGCTCACGCCTGTAATTCCAGCACTCTGGGAGTCGAGGCAGGTGGATCACCTGAGGTTAGGAGTTCAAGACCAGCCTCCAACGTGGCAAAACCCTCTCTCTACTAAAAAATACAAAAAATGGCCAGGCGCGGTGGCTCAAGCCTGTAATCCCAGCACTTTGGGAGGCCGAGGCGGGTGGATCACGAGGTCAGGAGATCGAGACCATCCTGGCTAACATGGTGAAACCCCGTCTCTACTAAAAATACAAAAAACTAGCCAGGCGTGGTGGCGGGCGCCTGTAGTCCCAGCTACTCGGAGGCTGAGGCAGGAGAATGGCGTGAACCTGGGAGGCGGAGCTTGCAGTGAGCCGAGATCGCGCCACTGCACTCCAGCCTGGGTGACACAGCGCGAGACTCCGTCTCAAAAAAAAAAAAAAACAAAAAATTAGCTGGACGTGGTGGCGGGGCAACTGTAATCCTGGCTACTCCGGAAGCTGAGGCAGGAGAATCGCTCGAATCTAAGAGGCAGACGTTGCAGAGAGCCGAGATCACACTACTGCACTCCAGGCTGGGTGACAGAGTGAGACTCTGTCTCAAAAAAAAAAAAAAAAAAAAAAAATCTTTAAGAACACTGCTTCCATTTTTCATTTTATTTTCATTGTATTTATTTATTTACTGATTGACTGAAACAGTGTCTCACTCTGTTGCCCAGGCTAGAGTCCAGTGGCGAGATCTTGACTCAGCTCACTGCAGCCTCAACCCTCCCAGGTTCAAATGATCCTCCCACCTCAGCCACCCCAGTAGCTGGGATTACAGGCACACATCAGCGCATCCGGCTCATTTTTAATTTTTTGTATAGATGAGGTCTCCTTATGTTGCCCAGACTAGTCTCAAACTACTGGTCTCAAGTGATCCTTCTACCTCAGGCTCCCAAAGTGCTGGGATTACAGGTGTGAGTCACCTTGGCTGGCCCTTTTTTTTTTTCCATTTTAAATATAGTTTTTATTCTAACTTGACATATAGACTGCAATGCTACTCAATGAAGATAGTATTTAGCTAAGTCAGTGCATAAAAATCTCTACTCACAGACATTTTATTCAGGCATAAATGAATCATTCACAGTAAGCAGTTAAATTTTACGAGGAAATATTTTCTTTGGCATTCTTCATAGTGACAAATAGTTACCCTGTAGAGTGGTGGGTGATAATTAATAAATACCGAGCTGTGGTACCCATTCAGCAGATAAAGATGATCAAAGTGTGAGTAATGGATCATAAAAAATAAGCAGGAAGAGATGCTAGATATGCCATCACCCTCTTCCTCTTACATTACATTCAGCACACCCCAAAGTTATGGAGCACTTACTCGAAGACCCAGTCTACAAACCAGGCCATGCCTCATCTTCCTTTCCTTCCCTACACTGGCTAATTACCAGTTAATGTCTCTAGACATTGATTCCCCATCTTAATGACTTCTACAATATAATCTCAAGAAAATTCTTAAAATTCAAATATAAACACCTATGAATCCATAGGAAAAAGGAAAAGGTAACACATATGCACATATAAACAATGAGTTTGCTCTTATAAACAGGTTAGAACCCCCTAGTCTAAAGCTCTAATCATAGCCCGCTCAATCTCTAGTTATCTTGCATAACATGAGTGGCTGACCCCTGCTGCTCCCTTTACTACTTCAAGTTCATTAGGCGTAACAAGTGTCAAATATTAAGTGGCACTAATATCAATTTAACCTTGATTTCATAAAACTTAAAAAGGGGAAGAGAACATTAGAGTTTGGACTTTTTAAAGCAATACATGCAAAAAGAAAGTAACAGGTTCAAAATTACTGTCAAGGTTTTATTCTGAAAAAAGCAAAACTACATATGGATACACTAGACAGAATGCTAAATGCAATCTACACGCAGAGAACTCTGCGTTCCAAAACAAATGAATATGCCTTTATTCAACTGGGCCCAACTTCCACTGTCCCTTTGAAAGATTTATGAGAGGCAGTACCCATTATCTGTTGGAAGTTTGATAAAAACTTGTATAAACAGTGTTTTAAAATATCAAAAAGTAATCTAAAGAGATATGGAAAAATAGCAGTGTCTTCTTGATTGAAATTCTGCTTAAAAACTATACAGAAGTGTAGTTAATAGAAAAATGCCTTATTTGATAATATGTTCAAATAGCTATTATAAGCTGTCTGCATTTATTATCTTTATTAACATTTAGGATGGAAGAAATGGGATTAAAAACTTTCAACAGAAACCGGAATGCTGCTTTTTTAAAAAGTCCACAGTGAAAAGCAAAAGAAATGAATTATTTTACGGAAAAAAACTGTTTTAAAGAAACACCCTACCATAAGAAAATCACATCAATATCAGTAAATAAGCAAGAAAACCCTGGAAAGTCAAGGGAGGTGAAAGTAGACTGTATCTAGGTGTGCAATGTGATACAACAAGAGTGGTAGAGTTATTTTCAGCATCATACTACTAACAGTCATATGGAGGATATGTTTGAGGACATACAGATTTAAACTCCTTTTTTTAGTGCTTGCATAATGTCCATATACCATATTTACCTATCCATAATTTCATATCCATTAGTGAATAGGAAGGCTGTTGTCTGTTTTTGTTGTTGTTGTTGTTTTTTGCTATTAGTTACAATAAACATCCCAGTACATGTCTGTTGGTATATTTTTTCAAGTATCTGTTTGCAATTTCTAGAAGTGAAACTTCTATTCAAAGGGCTGTATCCCTAATTTTGATATATAATGCCTAAATATCCTTCAAAAAGGTTGCACCCAGTTACTTTCTAACTACCATCACATGAGCAGACCTGTTTCCCTCATGCTCTCACCAATACTGGTATTAAAGCTTTTATAGTAAAATGAAGTTCACCTTTAAACACCACCTCAATTGCCAAATGCAGCTCAAACTGCCCAGTGCTTTTTTTCTCTCATGCTGTTCACCAATCCAACAGAGCCCTGGCTAGGTGACCCACAGGGAAAAGCATGCTTTTCACAAGGATTCGCTCTACTGACCTTCCTTCTTGCCTCTCTAACACAACACGTGCATGTGCTCAGGATTCATAAACAAAAACTTACTAAGATATGAAGCACCTTTCATCAACTATCTCAAAGAGAAGGCTAATCAATTAAATCTCACTTAACCTGTGAAACAGGTTAACTCCAGAACCTGATCAGAAAAATACTAAAAATAAGGACAGAGTTTACTCTGATACAGCATCACTTAATCAAATAATAAGGAGTAGTATTTTACCTACACCTCAAACACTTAAAAAGTATTTGTACTTCTAAATCTATGCCCCAATAGGGCTGGATGCCACGGCTCACGCCTGTAATTCCAGCACTTTGGGAGGCCAAGGTAGGTAGATCACTTGAGGTGAGGAGTACGAGACCAGCCTAGCCAACATGGCAAAACCCCATCTCTACTAAAAATATAGAAACTAGCCAGGTGTGGTGGCACACAACTGTAATCCCAGCTACTTGGGAGGCTGAGGCAGGAGAATCGCTTGAAAATGGGAAGTGGATACTGCAGTGACCCAAGATCACATCACTGCACTCCAGGCTGGGAGACAAAGTAATTTTAAATTTAAGTCACTTTTAATTTAAATTTTAATTTTAAAAATTAAAATAATAAAATAAATCTATGCCCAAAATAGGATATGAAGTTATATTTTTAATTTCTTAGGTGGACCTGATATGTCAAATAGCTAATTATTCCAAACTACTGTGCTATTACAGCACACAAAATTATGTGTTCTCACAAAATAATGACATGGATTTAATTACCTCAACATCCAACATTAATGTAACACATATGTTACTCTCCAATTTGCTAAAAGCCATAGTTTACCCTTGACTACTTAAATGTGAGATCCCACAGAAGATAATTCGAACACATGGAAGATAATTCTCTATATCTACATAACATTCGTATATACTATTTGATTTTATAGTTTCAAATATTATCAAATTATAGTTTCAAACTTTCTCACATTGGAGTACCAGGATTTTCAACTCAACCCCATGTTTCTTCTCCCTCTCCATGGAATACAATCACATCACCATTGTTGGTCAAATCACTATTTAGAGATTATATAATGACCATGTAAATATTCACTTCTGAGCCACATAGTATTATATGATTAAGTTTTCTTTTTCTTTTCTTTTCCTTTTTTTTTTTTTTTTTTTTTTGAGACAGAGTCTCGCTCTGTCACCCAGGCTGGAGAGCAGTGGCGCGATCTCCACTCACTGCAAGCTCTGCCTCCTGGTCTCACGCCATTCTCCTGCCTCAGTCTCTTGAGTAGCTGGGACTACAGGTGCCCGCCGCCACGCCCGGCTAATTTTTTGTGTTTTTAGTAGAGACGGGGTTTCACCATGTTAACCAGGATGGTCTCGATCTCCTGACCTCGCGATCTGCCCACCTTGGCCTCCCAAAGTGTTGAGATTACACGCATGAGCCGGCGTTTTCTTTTTCTTTACAGTATTTTTCCTCAAGGCAATAAGCACTGTCTTAAACACGAAATTAATAAGAAACCAATGTATCTATCCTTAATTTGTTCCTCAACTCAGACAGAACTGTCTCAACATGTTTAAACACATCAAGATGAGTATTTGTATTTAAATGTTTTCCCTAGCAAATGTACCTTTCTCACTATTTGCGGCTGGTGAGTTGTGGAGGGACAACAGGAGCCCAGGCAGTTTAGTTCAAGTCTGTTCTTTGAGCCACCCTATTTGCCTCTCTCTATCAAGACCACAGGGTTTCTGGAGAGGAGTGTGGCACACTCAGGCTTGTTCTGATTAGGAAGGTGACCAACAGCGAGACTGCACAGCGCCACAGGGAGACGCTGGTAGGAGAGATGTCGGTGGGGGCTAATGCACAGACAGGTAAGCTCTGACAGGCAGCAGACTGGCTGGAGGGGAAGCCACATTTCAACGAGATTTTGAAGAACTAAAAGAACTGGATGACTAATTGTATATGAGGGAGAAGAAAGACTCAATATCATCTGATATTTCCAATCTAGTAGATGATGACATTCTTTTTTTTTTTTTTTTTTTTTTTTTGAGACAGAGTTTCGCTCTTGTTGCCCAGGCTGGAGTGCAATGTGCGATCTCAGCTCACTGCAACCTCCACCTCCCTAGTTCAAGCGATTCTCCTGCCTCGGCCTCCTGAATAGCTGGGATTACAGGTGCCCGTCACCATGTCTGGCTAATTTTTTGTATTTTTAGTAGAGATGAGGTTTCACCATGTTGGCCAGGCTGGTCTCAAACTCTTGACCTCAAGTAATCCACCCACCTCAGCCTCCCAGAGAGCTGGCATTACAGGTGTGAGTCACCGCACCCGACCAATGACATTGTTCTAACAAAAATAAAAGGCAGGCAGGAGTAGCAGGAGCAAGTTTGGTGGTGGTGGGTGGGGTGTGGGGCAGAGAACAACAATGCGGCATATTTAACACGATGAGACAACAAGTAATTGTCCAACAGACAACATTAAGTAGTATTAACCCGTTTTCACCTAGTCCTACTTCTTTCAAAGTAGATCTTTAAAAAGGGAACTCAGCATACAAAGAGTTCTAAGTAAAGGCTGAGCAAATGAATAAAAAAATGTAACTTCAGATCTTAGTAGTCTAAGGAGTGATTAAATACAAGCCTCTTAACAAAACCCATTACACAGTGGCTCACAGCTGTAATCTCAGCATTTTGGGAGGCCGAGGCAGGCAGATCACCTGAGGTCACGACTTCAAGACCAGCCTGGCCAACATGGCAAAACCCCGTCTCTACTAAAAATGCAAAAAATTAGCTGGGCAATGGTGGCAGGTACCTGCAATCCTAGCTACTTGGGAGGCTGAGGCAGGAGAATCGCTTGGACCTGGGAGGCAGAGGTTTCAGTGAGCCGAGATCGTGCCATTGCACTCCAGCCTGGGCAACAGAGCGAGACTCCATCTCAAACAAAAAGCCCATTGCACGAGTGAGAATAAGGGAGGCTCCATGGAACGGGGGAAGGCTTTGGAGTAGAGCAAACCTGGCTTTGAAGCCCATCTCCCCCATTTCCTAGGTTAAGTAGCCTAGGGCCTATCTACTTAAGGTGGAGGAGCTTGTTAGAAATGAATACACTGCACCCCAGTTTCAGACTAACTGAATCAAAATCTGCATTTTAACAAGCATCCCCAGTGACTGAGAAGCACCAGCCTAAGGCAAGTGAAATGTTCTCTAAGCCTTGCCTCCCGCTACCATTTACAAAAGTGGGGATAAACATATTCACCCTATGGGGAAACTGAGGATTAACAGGTGCCAAATATTTACCAAGCCTCTATCAAGAGGTGTTAGTGTCTTACATATGTGACATCATTTAATCCTCTCAACAATCCTATCATGCAAGTATTATTTCCATTATAAAAAATGAATACATTGTTGGGCTGCAACCCTGTCCAAGGTCAGACTGCTATTGAGTCTGACCTTGCTATAGAGCTGCTACTCACTGTGGCTCCCTGCTCTGCACTTGGCTTCCCATTAACCTCAATAATGCATATGCAACCCAGTGCAGCCAAGGGGACAGAATGTGTGAGAGAAGGGGAGGAAAGAAGCCTCGCACCTACAGAGAATCTAAACACTAGTTTAAAGCACTATCCACGAAGTTCAAAAACTGTACTCATACAAGCTTAAATGACTCAGCTGTGCTTATCCTTGAACTGATTTTCAGATAAGGATGTGGCATTAAATGAATAGTATTTATTTCAACAGCTGTGCTAAAATAGATCAACCAGCAGAATGCAACAACTGTTAATAAGACCACGTGAAAATTCTCAATATGACACAGAAAACTCTCAATATAGCTTTATTCCAGGCTCCTGAAGGATAGAAATTCAGACAAGAAAAGGAACATCTTAAGAGTATCTGTAACTGTAGGATATATTTCACATAAAGACTGAAATTCTCAGCCAGGCATAGTGGCTTCTGCCTGTAATCCCAACACTTTAGGAGACCCAGGTCCGGGGACCACTTGAGGCCAGGAGTTTGAGACCAGCCTGGGCAACACAGCAAGACGCCATACCTACAAAAAGTTTAAAACTATGGCTGCATGTGGTGGCTCACGTCTGTAATCCCAGCACTTTGGAAGGCCAAGGCAGGAGGATTGCTTGAGCCCAGGAATTCGAGACTAGCCTAGACAACTAAGCAAGATCCCATCTCTATTATTTAAAAAACAAAACAAAACTAGCTGAGCACAGTGTTACACACCTGTTATCCAAGCTACTGAGGAGGCTGAAATGGGAGGATCCCTTGAGCCCAGGAGTTCAAGGCTACAGGTAGCTATGCTGGCATCTCTACTCCAGCCTCGGCAACAGAGTGACACTCTGTCTCTTAAAAAATAATAAATTATAAGTGATCTTTCAATAATTATTTTTGAGTATTAACAGTCCAGAAAAGAATGTGGAAAATTAACATTTAGAATCCCAAGTTATAATAGTGCTACTTCCAAATGAATCTAAAGTATGTGAATCACTCACTGTATCGACAGCTGTCTAATTTCACTCATCCAAGCCCACAATATGCCTGAAACGGTCTCAGTCTGCCACATTCTTCCTCTCTACCTTTCTAGACACACTGGTCTTCTTTCATTTCCTCAAACACAATAAGCTCTCTTCCTCCCCAGGGCCTTTGCAATGGCTGTTTCTTCTGCCCAGCCCTTATTTCCCTGTTTTGACAGATAGCTTGCTGATTCTTATCCTTTGTGGTGTGTCTTTTTTTTTTTTTTTTTTAAGAGAGATGGGGATCTCACTATGTTGGCCAGGCTAGTCTCAAACTCCTGACCTTAAGGGATCCTCCTGCCTTGGCCTTCCAAAGTGCTGGAATTAACAGTGTAAGCCACTGCACCAGGCCTTTATGGTGTGTCTAAATGGCACTTTCTTAGAGACCTTCCCATCACCTGAAGTACATGCCCAACGGACCATCCCAATTATTCTCTACCTCATTCTACTGTCTATTTCCTTGTAGGTTTTATCATGAGTACTATTTTGTCTTCTTACATCCTCCCTCACCTCAAACGAAATTCGAGTTCCAAGAGGGCAAGAACCTTATTTGCCTTTATTCCTGACATTTAGCTGAGTGCCTAGCCTCAGCTAAGCATCAGTGGATGCTCAACGGAAACTGGTTAAATGAATAGTGTGAGTAGGTGCCAGGCACTACGCTAGACAGTAGGATCTGGAAATAAGAGAGCATCTGCCCTCTGAAAGCTCCAAGTTCAGTGGCGAAATGAACAATCAATAAATTACCAAAGAGGAAGATGAGAGTGATATGAGGGTTACCCAGCAGTGCTGAGGAGGCACACTGAAGGTGCTCCTGTCCTAATCCAGGAGGTGGGGAAGCCAAAGGTGTTTTCAAGAGTGGTGATGCTGGCTAAATGCAATGGAAGATTAGCATTTTGCTCTTACATGGCAGCTACAGTGAAGTGTTTTCCAAGGACATGAAGTAAGATGGCCCCTCAGAGTTCAACTCGAGATCAACACACAATGACTGAGGGGAGTACAAGCCATTTGAAAGAGAAAATCTGGTTTCCCACATAGCAAGATTCAAGTACAGCCAGAATCAATGTATTCAGACATGCAAACAATCCAGGTATCTCATAAAAGGGTCACCCCTGCAAGCACAGAAGAATGAAAAAGAGAAAGATGGCCGGGCGCAGTGGCTCATGCCTGTAATCCCAGCACTTTGGGAGGCCAAGGCAGGCGGATCACGAGGTCAGGAGATCGAGACCATCCTGGCTAACACGGTGAAACCCCATCTCTACTAAAAATACAAAAAATTAGCCGGGCGTGGTGGTGGGCACCTGTAGTCCCAGCTACTTGGGAGGCTGAGACAGGAAAATGGCGTGAACCTGGGAGGCGGAGCTTGCAGTGAGCCAAGATTGTGCCACTGCACTCCAGCCTGGGCAACAGAGCGAGACTCCGTCTCAAAAAAAAAAGAAAAAGAAAAAGAGAGACTGGCAGGGGCCACTGAGACAACTGAATAGGGGAGAAAAAGTAGTCTTTGTTCATAGACATGAGTTTTCTGGTCACAAAAGATCTACGATGAGATGGTGGCATCATCAGATTGTGTCAGACCATTATACATTTGATTTATCTCATTGTTTTTGTTCTAATTCCTTCTTAAATAACCTTCTTTCCAGTGATAGTATGGGATTCCAACTATGTTTTCCTACAGGGAGCAGAGACACTGGTACACAATGAAAATTGTATGCTGGTTTTCCAGTTGTACCTTTCAGACTTATGAGCTTGGTTTATCTGATGCCATGGAAGTAGATCTGCTCGTAGTTCACAAATTAGATGCTTTGAAGGCAGGGCAGTCCCCTTCCCAACAAAGGATAAGGTTGGCCAGAACTCAAAACAGAGGAGGAAAAGGATTTTTTTAAGAAATGTTTGAGGTGGACCTGACAGATACAGAAAGAGAAGGAAGAGGGACAAGCCAAGGATGATTCCAAGGTTTCTGGCTTGAGTTATCTCAAATTGAGTTATCTTGAGTTATCTTGGATTGCTGAATGATATTACCATCAGCAATCGAGGAATAAGAGGGGGCCTAAGACTTACAGAGAGGCCAGGCACAGTGGCTCACGCCTGTAGTCCCAGCTACTCAGAAAGCCAAAGCAGGAGGATGGTTTGAGCCCAGATGTTAGAGGTTACAATGAGTTATGATAGTGCCACTGTATTCCAGCTGGGGCCACTGAGCAAGACACTATCTCCAAAAAAAAAAAGACTTATAGAGATGTTCCATTTAGGACATGCTGAATCTGGAGTCTCTGAAAAGTAGCAAAGAGAAGATGTCCAGTAGGCATTTGGCCATCCGAGACCAAAGCTCAAGAGATATGGAATTTTTATTCTAAAAACACATTCAGGCAATAATAGACGAAATCACTCAAGAATAGGGTACTACCTGCCAAGAGATAAGGATGAACTGTGAAACCCGGAGTAAAGCCAATTTTTTTTTTTAAGACGGAGTCTTGCTCTGTCACCCAGGCTAGAGTGCAATGGTACCATCTCGGCTCACTGCAACCTCCGCCTCCCGGTTCAAGTGATTCTTGTGCCTCAGCCTCCTGAGTAGCTGGGATTACAGGTGTGCACCACCACATGCGGCTAATTTTTGTATTTTTAGTAGAGACAGGGTTTCACCATGTTGGCCAGGCTGGTCTCGAACTCCTGGCCTCATGTGATCCACCCGCATCAGCCTCCCAAAGTGCTGGGATTACAGGTGTGAGCCATGCGCCCAGTCCTGAGTAAAACCAATATTTAAGAGAATAAAAGGAACCTACAAGTATTTGTTACGTTACCATTTAATGTCTGCTTTCAATAAGTATGCAATGTCTTACAGAAAAAACACAAGTTTTAAAAAGAAAGGAAAAAACAATTTGCTTATAGTAAAGTTACTGAAAAAGACAAAAGTTCTTTCAGAATACCATAATATGGCTTCCTGGGACAGTAAAGAAACCAATGAGATACACCCTCCTGACCTCTTACCAGTACTTTAGAAAGTGCAATAAAGCTGGTTGAGAGAAACAAAGAAGTTTCTTTTGAGACCTACTTTAAACACTTAATCCTTGCCAAAAGTCCAAAGTCCATGATGCTAACTACCTTTGGATGAATTTTCAAGGAAGAGAAAATCTCCAGTGTGCATTTTAATGACTAATACTAGTTTTGAGAGACATTACTACACATTTATGCTCTGAGACAGACCAAACCTTCAGTCTCTACGTCAATGGTATAGCAGAGCACTATTCTCCCCAGCAGTGTTACTGAATTTGTGACTCACTGAGTTGGAAGAGCTGCTTACAGGTTTATCATCATCAAAAGCCATTTATTAGGGTTTTGTGTTTTTTTTTTTTTTGAGCAAAGTGCTAAGAACTGGGGTTCTTAGAGGAAAGAATTGGGGTTCTTAGAGGAAACGTACACTCCATTGTACGTTTCCTACCCCATCATAGTTTACAACTTCGTTGGGTAAGATCAAATGACTCCAAAAAACATCTCTGGAATTTCAACACAAGTTGCAATAGTTAAGTGCCAAAACAAACGGTATAATAGCAGTTGGAATGCAGGAGTAATCAGGAAAGCCTGGATCGTATAAGAAAATGGGGCTTGAGCCAGACTTTAAGGCCAAGCAGTCAAGAAGGAATATAAGGTCCAAGGAATATCGTAGGCAGGGTACAGCTGAGAGCAAAGGCACAAAGGAACTGTGCCTAGAACCAGTTGATCAGTTTTATTGGAATAAGAGGTCCATGTAGCCAGGCTGTGGTAGATAAAGGCAGATAAGTAGACAAAAAGCAAGATGATAAGAGAGCCAGGCCACAGAATTTTGTACTTTATCCTATGAACACTGCATAGCCAGGGAAGGTTTTATGCCTAGGTAGATGACGGATGCAAAGCACAATTTTAGGAAAATTAATCTGGCAACTGTGTATACAAAGGGTAATGGAATATCATGATTGTGGTGAGGTATACATGCATAAAAACTCATCAAATGTATACACTTAAAACTGTTGAATCTTACTGCGTATAAATTATACCTCAGTAAGACTAATTTTTTAAAAACAAAGGACAAAGGTAAAGACAAGAATAAGCTGATTATTAAAATACCAGCTGGAAAAAAAATCAGGCTGTAAAATCCTGAACATTTGATAGCTGAGATTAATTCAAGCCAGCTGATTATACGCATTTTTTCCCAACTTCAGCAACTTCACACTAGTAGCCTGAAACCAGCCATGATAAGAGTATTTATACCTCAGAAATCAGCAAACATTACAAATCAGGGCTTTGTCCCCCTCCCCAGGGTGGTGGTTTAATATTCCCCAGCACACCGTGTCATTTCTATACAAGGTTTGGCCTGGGTATGATGCTAAATGAAGAGTTCCTCGGCATTTCTTCTAACTCAAAGTAATGACGTAATTCCGACGCACCATGTCTTAATCTTACCAGTAGATGGTTATCAAACAAGTATAAAATTTAAAAGTCTAACATTTTACTAGTTTCAAGAATTAAAGCATGCCCATGAATAAGAAACCCTTGTTTGTGTCTCTCAATCAAGGTTTCTAGCTATTATGTGGCTTGGGACTAACATCAATTGATGATGACAATGCACAAAAAATTCTAGCATTCATTCCATTATACTAAAGGCTAATTGCATGGGCCTATTACTGGAATATGCTTTCCTAGTTCAACTAGCTGCATTTCAATAGAGTAAAGAGGGTTTTCTGAGAAACCCTACTGTGAAAAGATGAACTTTGTCTTAACAACTTTAGTTTCAAAAACTATTCATTTATAGATGCCTATTTCACATCTCTGAAGCAAAATGGTTCATTTGTTATGTAGATTACTAAGCAGTCAGTCACTCAAGAATAAAAAGGTTCTTTACAGCTCCAGCTAACTATCTGCATAGGCTCAACCTAAAAACCAGCAAAGCATACTACTAAATATGATAGCAAATAATTGTTTAAACACAAATGAGCACCACCTTCAAATTTTCCAACCCCCTTTCCAGGGGCCAATCTACAGTTATCCCCAAGAAAGACTGCCTGCTCCTGGGTTTCTTACCAGTAAAGGGAAGAAATGGGGGAGAGGGGGATAAGGCAGGAGGTATAGAATGATGTTCTCTACTGCAGATCTGACTCCATGAGTCCTTAACAGCTTTAAGTTTTGTTTCAAAAGTTCTTAAGTCCATTCCTTAGAACTCAGAATGTAACTTCCCAGATATAAAAGCCAATTTAACTCACTTGTATCTGAAGTACACTATTTAACTCTGGAATAGTAGCCATCATCTATACCAATGCTTTTACTAAAAAAGTGCATTCAGAGCTTTAATTGAGACACTAAAACCATCATTTGAACCTCACTGCAACTGGAGCCCCCTCTCTCAGAGAAGGAATACAAAACACAGGAGAAAGACCATAAAGAACTATGTAATATGAGAAGCAGGGAGAAAATGTCAGGTGGGAAAAATGACTGGAAATGGGAAGAAGAAACATGTACAAGAATCACCAGGAGAGGGACATTCCCCGCCCCACTGATACCTAGAGAGGGACAGCAGGGGGTAGGTATTCATCAGACATGTACACTTTGATTAAGCACCCCATGAATTTCTGACCTACACCTCAAAGAACCACTGCTCCAAGGAGTCAGCTGCAAGGCCGTGGAAAACATACAAGGGGACAGTTCAGAGGCCCAGGTCTGCTCACTGAGCATTCTTTCTACCAGACTCCAGTCCAAGGGTCTTTTCCTTTTGATTCTAATTGCCCTGGAAGAGTAGAAATAAAAATCCTTCAAAAAGAGAAAAATGGGCCAGGAGTGGTGGCTCATGCCTGTAATCTCAGCACTTTGGGAGGCTGAGGTGGGAGGATCACCTGACCCTAGGAGTTCAAGACCTGCCTGGGCAACATAGTGAGACCCTGTCTGTATTAAAAAATATATAAATGTACATGTGGTCCCACATCTTTAGTAATAAATATTTACCATTTTCCACCCATTCTTCACAATGCTTAAGCCCAGATGCAATACAAACAGTTCTAGGATCTAGGCACAAAGAGATAAGACACAGAATCTATCCTTTAAGGAGCAGCTTGAAAGAGGTGGGAGTTGGAGCCACAAGCAAACAGCTGATTATATAAAGTGGTTAACTGTTTATCTGAGGGGAAAACAAAGGGTTCAATTAAAGCATACAGAAGACAGGAAAAGGGTCTAAGACAAATGGGGGGGCGGGGGTGGTTCAAGGAAGGCTTTGAGGAAGATGCAAGGCTTGAAGTGAATATTGAATAAACAAAAGTTGCTGGGCATGGTGGCTCACGCCTATAATCCCAGCACTTTGGGAGGCCGAGGAGGGCTGATTGCCTGAGGTCTGGAGTTCAAGACCAGTCTGGATGACATGGTGAAACCCTGTCTCTACTAAAAACACAAAAATCAGCCAGGTGTGGTGGTGGGCACCTGTAATCCCAGCTACTCGGAAGGCTGAGGCAGGAGAATCACTTGAACCTGGGAGGCGGAGGTTGCATTGAGCAGAGATCGCGCCACCGTCCTCCAGCCTGGGTGACAGAGTAAGATTCTGTCTCAAAAAAACAAAAACAAACAAAGTAAACAGGATCACTCTGGCAGCCAAGATGAAAGGCAGACTGGAAGGAGATAGACTAGAGACAGGGAGCCCTGAAGTTGTGAGATTATCTCCAACAGTCCAGGTGAAGTCCTGAGGCCCTGAATCCAATAGTGGTGGTTGTGATGGAGGGCAGGGTGGGGGGAGAGAATAAAGAGGACAGAACAGGCCAGGCGTGGTGACTCATGCCTGTAATCCCAGCACTTTGGGAGGCCAAGGCAGGCGGATCACGAGGTCAGGAGACCGAAACCATCCTGGCTAATACGGTGACACCCTATCTCTACTAAAAATACAAAAAAAAAAAAAAAAAATTAGTGGGGCATGCTGGCAGGCACTTGTAGTCCCAGCTACTCAGAAGGCTGAGGCAGGAGAACTGCTCGAACCCGGGAGGTGGAGGTTCCAGTGAGCTGAGATCACACCACTGCACCACTCCAGCATGGGTGACAGAGCGAGACTCCATCTCAAAAAAAAAAAAAAAAAAAAGAACAAACAGGATGAGGGAGGTTGTTACTTGGGCAATAGATCAGTAAACAAAAAGACTACAGTGAGAGTTTGGAGGAAATAGTACTGAAATCAGTATTGGACATGCAAAGTTTTAGGGGCCTGCTGAGATCGTCTTGGAGAGATATTTGGAAGGCAGGAACCTACACTAATCTAGAGTTTAGGAAACAACAACTCAACTAAAAATGCACATATATGGTTTTTTAAAATTATTATTTTTCAGAGACAGGATCTCACTCTGTTGCCCATGCTGGAAGGCAGCGGCATCATCATAGCTCACTGTAACCTTGAACTCCTGGGTTCAAGCGATCCTCCTGCCTCAGCCTCCAGAGTAGCTGTGGGACTATATGTGTGTGCCACCATGCCTGGCTAATTCTTAAATTTTTCTTTGTAGGGATGACGTCTATGTTGCCCAGGCTAGTCTCAAACTCCTGGCCTCAATCAGTTCTTCTGCCTCGGCTTCCCAAAGTGCTGGGATTATAGTCACCAGCCACCATACCTGGACTATGAATCATTTTATAGTAAAGGATGTGTTACGTGAAAAGACTGAGAATGAAGCCTATGGGAAAAACAACCTTTCATCCATGTACACAGAGAGATGTAGGACCAAGGTAGGCCTTTATTATGAGATAGAATTTAAAATGTTCCCTCAGTTTAGGGGTCCGCAAACTAGGGCCCACCACCTGTTTTTGTAAATAAAGTTTTACTGGAACACGCCATGCCCATCCATTTATGTAGGATCAATGGCTGCTTCTGTGCTGCAACAGCAGAGTTCAATAGTTGCAAAAAAGACCACACAGCCCACAAAGCCTGAAATATTTACTATAGGTTGAGCAGTCTTAATCTGAAATGCCTGGGACCAGAAATGCTTGGATTTTGGTTTGGGAATATTTGCATATACATAATGAGATACCTTGGGGATGAGACTCAAGTTTAAACATGAAATTCATTTATATTTCTTTCTTTTTTAAAGAGATGGGATCTCATAATGTTGCCCCGGCTGGTCTTGAACTCCTGGGCTTGGCAATCCTCCCACCTCAGCCTCCCAAAGTGCTGGGATTACATCATGAGCCACTGCACTGGGCTTATATATGTTTCCTATACATATACACAAATTCTGAAGGTAATTTTACACAGTATTTTAAATAATTCTGTACATGAAACAAAGTCTGTGTTAAGTACTTATGTGTGGAATTTTCCACTTGTATTAGGTAGTTGCTCAGAAAGTTTTGAATTTTGGAGCATTTTAGATTTTGGATTTTCAGATGAGGGATGCACAACCTGTTTTTGGCCCTTACAAAGCCTGCTCACTCATGCTTTACTCAATAGCCTTTAGGCGAAGCTTATCCCTACTTACTACCTCAGTTTCTCCATTTGAGAAATGAAACATACATTATGTTCAAGTTCAACAAGAACTTAAAAGGCTCATTTTTAACTATCAAAGTTAATCATTAAAAATTTTCCTCAAATATTTTGTTCAATACAACCAAGTGCATTTCCAATAAAAGTCAAGGTTTTAAACAATATAAAAATGTGCAACATTGGGCCGGGCATGGTGGCTCACACCTGTAATCCCAGCACTTCGGAGGCCAAGGCAAGTGGGTCGCCTGAGGTCAGGAGTTCGAGACCAGCCTGGCCAACATAGTGAAACCTCGCCTCTACTAAAAATACAAAAAATTGGCTGGGCGTGGTGGCGGGCACCTGTAATCCCAGCTACTCAGGAGGCTAAGGCAGGAGAATGGCTTGAACCTAGGAGGCAGAGGCTGCAGTGAGCCGAGATCGTGCCACTGCATGCCAACCTGGGCAACAAGAGCGAAACTCTGTCTCAAAAAAAAAAGAAAAGTACAGCATAGAATTTGACAATATAATATTTAAATTACAAGGCAATTTATTGACTTACATGTGCCTACAAAATAAAGGGAATCCCAAATTTTACTTTATATCCAATTCAGAGCGTTAACACAACAGTCTACTCCAGAAAGCATTCACCTTGACCTGTTACAAAAGGTCCTGGTCTTTTGTAACAGAAGAGAAGGGCCACACAGCAGAGAAGTTGCTGCTATCTCCACCACCACTGCCATCATTTCGTGAGCACCCACTCTGTCTAGATGCCATTCCAAGCATCTAAGGCCTGTTTGTTTCATTCGAGCCCCTCGATAACCCATGAGAACATCCATTTTACAGATGAGGAAACTGAGCCTCAGAAAGTTTAAGAGCCTTTAACCGGGTGCAGTGGCATGCATCTGCAGTCCCAGTTACTCCAGAGGCTGAGGCACAAGGATTATTTGAGCCTTGGAATTGGAGGCTGCAGTGAGCTATGATTACGCCACTGCACTCCAGCCTGAGCAAGAGCCAGACCCTGTCTCTCAAGCGGAAAAAATGGTTAAGGGCCTTGCCTCAAGTCACCGAGTAGGGAGCGGGTGAGAGAACCAAGTCTGACCTCAGAAGCTCTGTACTTAACCACGACCCCATACTTTGTAGTTTGTTACCGACATGGAGGGAGATAACACTCATAAAGGAACAAATGGAATCTGGACACTAGGAAACACATATCTGCTTGTCTTCCCCACTTGAAACTCAATGCAAATCTTGGAAGCCAGGTTGGTGTCAGCAGCTTAAGGAGGTAACACGTATTGATGTACCAATGGGCTCTGGCCAGACAGTCTCAGAACCACAACCAGGTGCAACATAGCTGCCAGCAGACAACGTATCAAGTTCCCAACAGCCACCTCAAAAATCAATTTTTTTTTTTTGGGGACAGAGTCTTACTCTGTTGCCCAGGCTGGAGTGCAGAGGTGCAATTTTGGCTCACTGCAACCTCCGCCTCCCAGGTTCAAGCGATTCTCCTGCCTTAGCCTCCCCAGTAGCTGGGACTACAGGAATGCCTCACCATGCCCGGCTAACTTTTGTATTTTTAGTAAAGATGGGGTTTTGCCATGTTGGCCAGGGTGGTCTCGAACTCCTGACCTCAAGCGATCCACCCACCTTGGCCTCCCAAAGTGCTGGGATTACAGGCATGAGCCACCATGCCCGACCAAAAATCAACTTTTTAAACAGCTTCCCTCCAGAAACAGAGGGCAGCCGACACAAGAAATAAAAAGATCTTTGTAAATCAGATATTACAGTAATGTACTCTAAGAGGTCATATGATATACTCAGTGGCAAGAACATAAGCTTTCACTTCAAACTGACCCAGGTTTGAGTTCTGGTTTCAACACAAGGCTTATGACAGTAAATTACTTCTTTGAGCCCACTCCCTTGATGAAATAAGACCACCCTTTCTGCCAGATAGTCCAGGGGATTATCAGTACCATAATAGAGAATTTAGTGATTCAGAGTCAAAGCTCCAGAGTTAGACAGACTGAGTTTATCTCTCAGCTCTGCAACTTACTTGGCAAGAGATTGGGGCCTACGGTTTCATCTCCAAACCAGGAAAAAAAAAAAAAAAATAGTACCCACCTCTTGGAGTTATTCTGAGGACTGAGGAAGATATTTAAAGCACTGGCTGGGCGCAGTGGCTCACGCCTGTAATCCTGGCACTTTGAGAGGCCGAGGCAGGTGGATCATGAGGTCAGGAGTTCAAGAACAGCCTGGCCAAGATGGTGAAATCCTGTCCCTACTAAAAATACAAAAATTAATTGGGCATTGTGGCGGGTGCCTGTAATCCCAGCTACTCGGGAGGCTGAGGCAGAAAATTGCTTGAACCCAGGAGGCGGAGGTTGCAGTGAACTGAGATTGCGCCACTGCACTCTAGTCTGGGCGACAGAGCAAGACTCTGTCTCAAAAAAAAAAAAAAAAAAAAAACAAGTTATTTAAAGTGCTAAAAAGCACAGTGCCCGGCCCAGGATGCGCTCAAATGTCAGCTGTTACTACTGTGATTAATGTGTCTGGCACACAGTAAGCACTCCAAGAGGCTTTTCATTAGCGTTAAGTTATAGACCAAATGACAACTTCCAACTTCAAGAACTGATCTTTAGGGGAAACGATGTCTTTCCCCGAGGCTGTGAAATTAACTTTCATAGCTTTAAAAGAGTGGTAGAAGCACATTTCCTGAGACAAAAACCGCGGGCTTGGCTCCCTTTTGTTAAATGGTACGAAGGTTTCTTCATCTGCTTCTTCACACTTTATACTAAATGCTACTACTGGTGCTTTCAGGCAGGCAACACCCTTAACCTCTAAACAGAACAGACTACTTTCCCCACATATGGTTTTCAGAGCACCAGGAAGAAACAGTGAAACAGAAAGGCATCTGTTTAGAAGCAGAACTTTAACTCTTTGTAAAACAGCATGCCTGTACCTGTGACCAAAGAAAAGCAAACAGGCTAAGTGGTCCAGACCTTGCCTGTCTTTCAAGAGAACTCCTACCATCCCCGGCATGCAGTTACCTTTGAGCTCCCTCTGTATCTCAAAATTCATAAAAATGTTGAGTTCCACAGGTCGTTCTTTCAATCATCAGTTCAGAATACAGAAACAGACCAAAGGTAATGCAAAGATAATCTATAATTTAAAAATTCTTTACCTCTATCAGCCTTGTAAGTCCATCCAGCTAAAATGTACATTTCATATCAAGTTCAATTATTCAAAAGACAGAAAAAATCCATAAAACCCTCTGAATCTCAGAAAGCTCTCTCAGATGCATTTTAAATTTTCAAATGGCTCATATGCCTGCACTTGTTAATTTTTTGTCAAATGACTTCAGCTCTTTTTATATAGGCAGGTAATTATATTCATTCCAGGACTCTAATATCTTAAACACAAAGTTTGACGGGCATTATAACCAGCTTAATAGAGAAATCCTCTTCCATTAAACAGATATGATTCAAGGGGTATCTAAGAAAAATAGGAAAACAGTTTCCAGATACAGCATTGGCTTTTATCCACCACAGAAATTAACACACTCAGCTTCTACAAACTTTAACAAATATGCTTTAAATTTCTAAGCCATTTGAAATAGAATATGCACAAGTGGTTAATGATCTTGTATTTTCTTCCCACTTTAAAAAAAAAAAAAAAGCCATTTATCACACTCAAGTTCTAACAACTCAAAAAAAAAAAAAGCCTTACCAAAAAAAAATCAAATCCCAAACCACAGCCATCCTCTCCAGCACTTTGCAACAGTCTAGTTCACATCTACAAGCCTTACTTTTGTTTGGAAAGCTAGGAGGAAGGAAAGCAGCCTATCTGTTTTAGATTTCATTTCTAGGGAAATGGAAATAGATGCAAAGCCTCAAGGTTACACGTACACACAGAGCATCCTGTCCAAGCCTAAACACACTCTGAGCATGCACACGGCTAATGGCCAAACCACCTGCAAAAGTTCCATTTGCGGCTGGAAGCGGTGGCTCACACCTGTAACCCCAGTACTCTGGGAGGCTGAGAAGGGGGATCACGAGGTCAAGAGATTGAGACCATCCTGGCTAACACGGTGAAACCCTGTCTCTACTGAAAATACAAAAAATTAGCCAGGCGTGGTGGCGGACACCTGTATTTCCTGCTACTCTGGAGGCTGAGGCGGCAGAATGGCATGAACCTGGGAGGCAGAGCTTGCAGTGAGCCAAAATCGTGCCACTGCACTCCAGCCTGGGCGACAGAGCAAGACTCCGTCTGAAAAAAAAAAAAAATTAGCTGGGCATGGTGGTGGGCGCCTGTAGTCCAAGAATTGCTTGAACCCGGGAGGTGGAGGTTGCAGTGAGCCGAGTCCTGCCACTGCACTCCGGCCCGGCGACAGAGCGAGACTCCGTCACAAACAAACAAAACAAAAAGTTCCATTTGCTGGGTCTCACATGTTGCCTACAAATTCTAGATTATGCTGTTTCATTCTGTTTATTTTAGAACAGTCACCTTGTATCCAATTGACCCAGCCTACTTTTACTGCCAAGGTGTTAACATGCATTACATTTGCTGAAGACAGAAAGAAAATGAAATAGTCCCAGCCCCTACCCTGAGGACATACCGCCAGCTAAACTGTGTGTGTGTGTGCCTGCTGGAGTCTGGGGTGCAGGGAGGTTAGTGGTAACAGGATTCCATGAGGCTGAGACAATCAACTAGCCAGGGTTTTCTGAGAAGAAAGGGCACAGGCAGGGACACTGGGTAACACAAGCTTCTATCTAGTTCTTTTCATCTCAAGCATGGTTCACACAGTAAAAGCTCTCCCTGGACTGAATTCTGAACTAACAAAAAGACTTTATTTTAGAGATAGCAGGGAAGTATGTAATTGTTAAATATCAAGTACCTAGGAAACACAATTAAAACTTTGAACTGGGGGGCCGGGCGCGGTGGCTCAAGCCTGTAATCCCAGCACTTTGGGAGGCCGAGATGGGTGGATCACGAGGTCAGGAGATTGAGTCCATCTTGGCTAACACGGTGAAACCCCGTCTCTACTAAAAAATACAAAAAAACTAGCCGGGCGAGGTAGTGGGCACCTGTAGTCCCAGCTACTCGGGAGGCTGAGGCAGGAGAATGGCATGAACCCGGGAGGCGGAGCTTGCAGTGAGCTGAGATCTGGCCACTGCACTCCAGCCTGGGCGACACAGCAAGACTCTGTCTCAAAAAAAAAAAAAAAAGAAAACTTTGAACTGGGAGGTGAAAAGGAGGGGTAAAAAAAACCCAACAACTTTGAACTGTAAAGTTTAAAAAAGTTAACTTACCTGCATAGGATTCTCCTAAATCAAAAATAGGATCTATGCAACGCTGTGTTGCCCCTGCATCTCAATGAACATACCAACACACCTTTGAATACGCTCCTTAATACTAGCACAAGTGTGAGACTTCTCACCAAAAGCTAGTATCAAGTATGCACACGAGAGTAAGTGCTTACTATTCCATGCTATGGTTCACATTTATTCTTTTAAGGCACTGAGAATTTCAAAACACGACTCTATAATTTGCTCTCCGAAAACTGCTTCTATTAAATTAGACACTGGCAGGCCTCAAACTTTCATGTCTTAAAGCAAGACAAATGCTCCTATTAAAAAAGGACTGGCAGCCCAGGAATGCCAAAAGCTGCAAGAAGCCCAAAGCAATCTCTCATATCATCACCTTTATATATACATACACGCACATACAGTTGATTAACAGGAGGCACTCCAGCTTTCTAAAGGAAATTCTTTTAACTATATCCATACTTGCTACATACAATGTAGTAAGAGTAAGAGATAAAGACTGAAAGTATCCTCAGGAAAGACATTGCCCAAAAAATCCAAATTCTCTTTTTTTTTTTTTTTGAGACAATCTTGCTCTGTCACCCAGGATGGAGTGCAGTAGCACAATCAAAACTCACTGCAACCTCTGCCTCCTGGGTTCAAGTGATTCTCGTGCTCAGCCTCCCAAGTAGCTGGGATTACAGGCATGTGCCACCACACCAAGCTAATTTTTGTATTTTTATTAATATAGGGACAGGGTTTTGCCATGTTGGTCAGGCTCAAGCGCCCAGTCCCAAATTCCAAATTCTTAAAATTACCAACCTGTACAAAGCCATACCTATTCATATTTGAGAATAAAAAACACTTGTGAAGGCCATTTGCTGTCCCACTTAAAACTAAGGAGCATGGCCTGGACGCTTGAGGCCAGGAGCTCACAACCAGCCTGGGCAATGTAGACCCTTTCTCTACGTATATGTTTAACGTGTAAGAAAGAAAAGAAAGAGGGCTGTGCACTGTGGTTCTTGCCTGTAATCCCAGCACTTTGGGAGGCTGAGGCAGGTAGATCACTTGAGCCCAGGAGTTCAAAAACAACCTGGGCAACATGGTGAAACCCCATCTCTACAAAAAAATACAAAATTTAGCCAGGTGTGGAGATACACGCCTATAGTCCCAGCTACCAGGGAGGCTGGGGTAGAAGGACCACTTGAGCCTGAGAGGTCGAAGCTGCAGTGAGCTATGATTGTGTCACTGCACTCAAGCCTGGGTGACTGAGCAAGACCTTATCTCAAAAACAAAAACAAACAAAGAAAAAAAAAAACCCCCACCAAAAGCAAGGCACATGGATGAAAGGAAATGTGTCATATGCTAGGAAAGAACAGAAAATGACTAACTCTAGTTCAAAGTATAATAATTTCTATTATCTACCTGTTTCAAAAAGACAGTAGTAAACAGCCAAGCTAATGAGTTTGAAACTGAAATTAAGACAAAAACTTGATTGACCATCAAGTTTGTTTTAATACCAGAATCCATTCCTAGACTTGTAAAAACAAAACCAAACAAAACTCCTGTTAACACCCTACTTAAAACCTTCAATGAGTCTGGGTGCAGGCAGCATACAACTCCACCTGCCTCCATGTCCTCAGGCGCTCCTCTGCTTATCCCTTGGCCTCACCAATCCTGGGACTCTGCACAATCATGAACACTCATTAAGTTCCTTGAATAATGTGGTCTTACGGCTCTATGCCTTTGCCTCCCCTCCACCTGGAATGCCCCTCAACTCCACAGCTCTCTGAAAATGTCCACTCATCTTTCAAGACCAAGGTCAAACTTCTTCTCTTGGAACAGCCCCATTTCCCCAGGCAGGCTGCACATTGCACCCCGTTGTGTGTCCCTTTGTCACTCACTGGGAGACAAAGTTCATCTCTCCCCTAGAATGCAAGCTCCCTAGAATAGGAAAGCCATGTCTCACCTCTCGTTAGCATCTTTACTGCTTTGCAAAGACCAGAGACAGTGACACAGTCTAGTAGAAAATAATAGTACCTGCTGCAAAGGGTCATTGTTACCAAGTAAGTGAAACTGTGTAGTAGCGGTTAGCACAGTATCTAACACATAAGTACTTCAGTGTTAGCTTTTAAAAAAAATCAGAAAGAAGGCACTAAAAATGTGTGACTAGAAAACAGACTGAGAAAACATTGGGATACCATTTCACATCCATCAGATAGGCAAAATATTAGAAAGCTGGACAAATGTTGGTATGGATATGAATAAACAGGAACTCTCACATGTTCCTGATGGGAATGTGAGTTTGGTAAACCACTTTGAAGAGGGATTTTTTTCATCTCTCGCCAAGCTGAAAATGAGCACCATCAAGATCAGCAATTCTGCTTCAGGTTACATACATTAGACTATTATTTGTAAAATATTGTTCTGATCAGCATATTTATAATGAAGGGATATTTATTTATATCTCAAGAATGCATCTCTCACATTATAAGGGTAAATATTTTTTCAGGGTAAGTATTTTATGAAACTATAAATTTCCATTACACATAAATATTTATGCATATATAGGAGCATTATACAAATATACACATACATACATATGTTGGGTCTCAATGTAAAGTACATTTCTTACTGTTTCTAGTGAACAAAAAGGCTTGAAAAACACTATCCCAGAAAAACACATATGTGCTCAAAAAGACACTCATAAATGTTAATTATGACACTGTATATAATGGTAAAAAACTGGAAATAACCTAAATGTACATTAACAAAATGGAAAAAATGTGGTACACACATATAACTCAATATAAATGAACTGGAAACAAATTCTAGAGCTACTAGAATACTTCTAATAATATCAATAAATCTTAAAAGTAATATTGAATCAAAATGTATGAGTATATTTATATAAACATGCAAAATACTACATACATATATATATGAGAAAATAAAAAAACATGAATGGAAAGATGATAATTCATGAAGACAGGGAGGGAAGCAGAATCAGAAAAGACATCACAGGAGTCTTTAGTGTGACTTCAGGTGTTATTTCCTTAAAAAAAAAATTCTGAAGACAATGTTAAAATCCGACAACTGGGAAATGGATGCTGTTCATTATTTTATTCCACATATTTGTTGTGGTGCTTAAAATATTTTGTCATTGAAAAAAAATGTAGTGAACAAATGACTAGAAGATGTCAAAAAAAAAAAAGCAACCTTTAAAATGTCCTGGTGTTGGTCAGGCGCAGTGGTTCACTGTTTAGGAGGTCAAGGTGGGAGGATTACTTGAGGCCAGGAGTTTGAGAATAGCCTGGACAATCTATCAAGACTCTCTGCCTCTTTAAAAAAAAAAAAAAAAAGTCCTGGTGTTTATAGTTCCAAATCAACACATATTCCACATGTGATTTTTTTTTTTAAAGCTAACACTGAAGTACTTATGTGTTAGATACTGTGCTAACCACTACTACACAATTTCACATACTTGGTAACAATGACCCTTTGCAGCAGGTACTATTATTTTCTACTAGACTGTGTCACTGTCTCTGGTCTTTACTCTTGAGGGTCCAATTGTATTCACCATTCTATGTTTTCTAAGGGCAGAAAAACTGACTCTTCTATTTTAGAAAGATTTTGTTTTTTCAAGAGAGAGGGTCTCACTCTGTCGCCTAGGCTGGAGTGCATTGGCGCAATCATAGCTCACTGCAACATCAACCTGCTGGGCTCAAGCAAACTTTTTAAAATACGCAGCTACAAAAGCAAATTTAAACACGAATTTAAAAGCTGACTTCATAAATTATTAGAACGCATGAGAACATTTTGCCCAGTAACATTGCATGGGTTTCAGAGCAATCTTTTTGGCGCTAATTTTGTCTGATTAATGTTTAAAACGTGGCCGGGCGCGGTGGCTCAAGCCTGTAATCCCAGCACTTTGGGAGGCCGAGATGGGCGGATCACGAGGTCAGGAGATCGAGACCATCCTGGCTAACACGGTGAAACCCCGTCTCTACTAAAAATACAAAAAACTAGCCGGGCGAGGTGGCAGGCGCCTGTAGTCCCAGCTACTCGGGAGGCTGAGGCAGGAGAATGGCGTGAACCCGGGAGGCGGAGCTTGCAGTGAGCTGAGATCCGGCCACTGTACTCCAGCCTGGGCGGCAGAGCAAGACTCCGTCTCAAAAAAAAAAAAAAAAAAAAAATGTTTAAAACGTAAAAATACAGGCTTTCTTTCTTTGAAAGTGGCTAGATGAAACATCTCACCATTTCAATATTTCCTGTATGGATATTACATGATATAATTGAAGTTACTATTAATATCCTCTGGTGTGATAATGGTATTGTGTTTATGTAAGAAAAATCCTTATTCTTTTTAAATTTTTTTTTGAGACAAGAGTCTCATTCTGTCACCCAGGCTGGAGTGCAGTGGCGCGATCTCGGCTCACTGCAACCTCTGCCTCCTGGGTTGGAGCAATTCTCCTGCCTCCTAAGTAGCTGAGATTACAGGTGTGCGCCAGCCACCAAGCCCAACTAATTTTTGTATTTTTAGTAGAGACGGTTTTTCGCCATATTGGCCAAGCTGGTCTTGAACTCCTGACCTCAGGTGATCCACCCACCTCAGCCTCCCAGAGTGCTAGGATTACAGGCGTGAGCCACTGTGCTTGTCCTTTTAATTTTTATTTTGAGACGAAGTCTCGCTCTGGCACCCAGGCTGGAATGCAATGGCATGATCTTGGCTCACTGCAACCTCTGCCTCCCAGGCTCAAGTGATTCTCCAGCCTCAACCTTCTGAGTAGCTGGGATTACAGGCACACGTCATCACGCCTGGCTAATTTTTGTAGAGACGGGATTTCAACATGTTGGCCACGCTGGTCTCAAACTCCTGACCTCAAGTGATCCACCCACCTCGGCTTCTCAAAGTCCTGAGGTTATAGGCATGAGCTACTGTGTCCAGAAGAAAAGTCCTTATTCTTTGAAGATGCTTGTTAAAGTATGCTGAAGTCTCATGGTATTTGCAAATTATAAATGGCTCAACCAAAAATATGATAACAAATATAGCAAAATATTGAGTCCATATAGTAGGATGGCATACAGGTATTTATTTATACTATTCTAATTATATGTATCTGAGTTGTTCTGTTTTAGAGATGGGGATCTTGCTATATTGCCCAGACTGACTTGAATTCTTGGGCTTACATGATCCTCCAGCCTCAGCCTCCCAAGTAGCTGGGACTACAAGTGCACACACAGTGCCTGGCTTGTATCTGAGATTTTTCTTTTTTTTGAGAAGAAGTCTTGCTCTGTCGCCCAGGCTGGAGTACAGTGGCGCGATCTTGGCTCACTGCAAGCTCCGCCTGCCGGGTTCACGCCATTCTCCTGCTTCAGCCTCCCAAGTAGCTGGGATTACAGGTGCCTGCCACCATGCCTGGCTAATTTTTTGTGTTTTTAGTAGAGACAGCGTTCCACTGTGTTAGCCAGGAAGGTCTCAATCTCCTGACCTTGTGATCCACCCACCTCAGCCTCCCAAAGTGCTGAAAGAAAACTTTCCAGTCTATATCTGTTAAACAAGAAACTTAATATTGCCATTATTATGCAATTCAATCTGAATTACCCTTGTCAACTAACTTCCAAAATAAAATAAAGTTTTACCTGCTTTTTCTAAGTTTGGTTTTATTCATAAGTATGTGGCAGCTGAAAATAAAGACATACAGTCATATCCATGTTAAAGGCCTACTACTATATTTTAACCAATAAATATTACTATCAACCCAGAATTTGTTCTGCAATATCATTAATCACAATTTGAAGCAGCCCTCTCTTACTACTGGACTTAGACACTTTTTATGTGACTAGAAGTTACACAGTAATTTAGAAAATCATAAAACTGATTACCAATTTCCTCAGTAACATTTCCAAGTAACAAGCCAAATTTAGGTTAAAGAATCTATAACACCTTGGCTGGATGTGGTGGCTCACACCTGTAATCTCAGCACTTTGGGAGGCCAAGGCGGGCGAATCACAAGGTCAAGAGATCGAGAACATCCTGGCTAATATGGTGAAACCCAGTCTCTACTAAAAATACAAAAATTAGCTGGGTGTGGTGGCGGGTGCCTGTAATCCCAGATACTCGGGAGGCTGAGGCAGGAGAATCGCTTGAACCTGGGAGGTGGAGACTGCAGTGAGCTGAGATCGAGCCATTGCACTCCAAAGAATCTGTAATACCTTGCTCTTACCTAATAATTAAATATTCCAATTACGAATTACAAACATCTGAGGTGATTACTGTTAGGTAGGAGAGGTTCTAAAACATGGAAGCTTTCTGAAACCTACTGTTCATAATGCCAGGGATCAGGAACGCTGATGGAGAAATTTACTGGGTTGAAATTACAAAATTATTTGAAATAATTCTCACAAGGGCCTGTCCCATCCACTAAACCATACTGTCTCTCTAGATGTATTCCACATGAAAAACAAAACTGAAACAAGACACAAGGGAACTGTAAGTTTCCATCAAGTGAACAAATAGATACTCTCACTCCACAGGATAGAATCAGAAGACATTAACTAGCTCCCCATATTGGACAAGGGCCATTAACATTTTGACTCAATTCTACCATCTGTAACAAAAGCAAAAACTGATTCACTCACAGAGTAGGCCAAAGTCTGACCTAAGTAGGGCAAACAAAGTATTTGAATTCTTGGGTAAGCAGATTACGAACATCGGATAGCATTTTAATAATTATACCTTCAGGATGGGCATGGTGGTTCACACTTGCAATCCTAGCACTTCAGGAGGTCAAAGTGATAGGTTCACTTGAGCCTGGGAGTTCAAGACCAGCCTGGGCAATACAGTGAGACCCTGTCTCTACAAAAACATTTTTTTTAATATTATACTTTCACAATACTCCATCTAATTCCAGGGATCCATTTCTAGAAACGAAAGGATAACAAACACATCATTACTAATGGCATAAGACTGAGACTTTTCCTAGTCAACATTAACACAGGTTTCTAAATGTGAAATATTTCACTGCCATATTTTAAAATCCGAAATGAAGATGTTAAAGGTTTTCTACTTTGAATTTCTAAAAAAGCCCTAGTAAAAATTCATACCAAGAAGGTAATAAATTGCAGAATTTACTTAGTTTTACTGTGCATATTTATCTACAAAGAGACTAAGATTCAAAATGAGATTTTAACTTCATGTCATAACTCTATCTTCACTTCTGTATTCCCTAGAAGGCAATACCAGGTATACATATGGCTGCGAAGGCCTTTTACATTCACACACACACACACACAAAATAAGAGTTGCATGTATGTCTACATATAAAATCAGAATATTCAAGTTGGAAAGACTTATAACCAACTCCTTATTTGATAGATAAGGACACAGATAACCCAAGAAGGAACCAAAAGCCCCAAGGCCTCCGAGTAGCACAGAGCCAAGGACGAAAGCCCTGAACGGTCCTCCAGGCAGTCTCCTTTCCTAGCAACACTCTGCCTCTCCTCTACCAACCTTCAACCACCGCCAAACTACCAAATCAGGTCCTCTGAGTTAAAGGTTGAGGGTAAGCTAAACTATGAATGGAAAAAAAAAAAAAAAAAAAGTTAAACTTTTTGTTTTCCTTTAACGCTCAAGTAAGTAATTTTATCACATAAGCCCAGTCCCCCAGCAAAGCAGAACCCAAAAGACATAAATAATCATAAACGGCTGGGCACAGTGGTTTACGCCTATAATCCCAGCACTTTGGGAGGCCGAGGAGGGTGGATCACGAGGTCAGGAGTTCCAAGACCAGCCTGGCCAAGATGGTGAAACCCCGGCTCTACTAAAAATACAAAAATTAGCCAGGCGTGGTGGCGGGCACCTGTAATCCCAGCTACTCGGAGGCCGAGGCAGAGGTTGCACTGATCCAAGATCACGCCACTGCACTCCAGCCTGGGAGACAGAGTGAGATTAAGGCTCAAAAAAAAAAGAAAGAAAGAAAAAAAGATATTCATAAACAAAAATTCACGGTGCTCTCCAGGTGGAAAAAAACAAGAAAAAAATAAAATCCACAGTGTGGGACAGTTCATGGGAGCTACGCCTATACAATAATACTCCCAAATACGTAAATGAAAGAAAAAAGTGAAACAACATTCGCTGTGAAAGACTGTACATTATCCAACCCAATACCTATTATCCCCTTCTTACTATCAAAACCCCGATTTTATTAAGGACAGTCAAACAGCCTTGTTTCCCAGCCTTTCTTGCAACGAGACACTTCTCGCCCAAGATGATCAGGGCAATGTGTAGGGAGGCATACTCAGAAAAGTTCCTCTGGTTGTTGGAGAAGGGGAATAGTTTTAGCTAGCTCTTAGCCTTCTGCCAACTCACCCCTTTCTTCCTCCCACTGCATGCAACTGAGGTGACTGCAGAAGCGATTCCTTTAAGAATAAGTAATGCACTGAAGAGGGCTGTGAATACACACTGCAGCAATCTGGATTCCCTGATGACATGAAGCCCGCCCTTACCTGCCTACCTAACTTACTGTCACAACTACATTATTCCAGAACTGTTACTAGCAGCCAACTACAATTCCTAACTGATCTGTCCAGTAAGCAATCACATGCTAAATACATTCACATACATTTCATATAAAATAACCTCAAAACAAGTTACAAGTATTTCCTTCCTTTTTCGGTTGAGGAAGCCAAGGCAAAGAGATACAAATCCAATCTGTAACTGAAGCCTATAGTTATTCCACTGTATTTTACGTCTTCAAATGTCATACATCTGAAAAAGTCTATGATTTTTTCTTTTTAAGATAACGGGTCTCGCTCTGTTGCCTAGGCTGTAATGAAACTCTTGGCCTCGGCCCAGCACAGTGGCTCACGCCTGTAATCCCAGCACTTTGGGAGGCCGAGGCAGGTGGATCACCTCAGGTCTGGAGTTTGAGACCAGCCTGGCCAAGATCATGAAACCCGGTCTCTACTAAAAATACAAAACTTAGCCTGGCGTGGTGGCACATGCCTGTAATCCCAGCTACGCGGGAGGCTGAAGCAGAGAATTGCTTGAACCCAGGAGGCAGAGGTTGCAGTGAGCCAAGATTGCATCACTGCACTCCAGCCTGGGTGACAGAGCGAGACTCTTGTCTCAAAAAAAAAAAAAAAAAAAAAGGTGGACAACAAATAAATGGATAAAGAAAATGTGGTATGTAATACACTATATATGAGTACTACTCAGCCATAAAAAAAATTAAAAACCCCATCTTACTCGCAGCATCATGAATGAGTTTAGGGGACATTATGTTAAATAAAATAAAGCAGGCACGCAAAGACATGTACCGCATATTCTCACTCACATGTGGGAGCTAAAAAAGTTAATTTCATAGAAATGGAGCAGAATAGTGGTTACTAGAGTCTGGTGGGGAGGTAGCCAGAGATTGGTTAACAAATACAGAATTACAGGTAGATAAAAGAAATAAGTCTTAGTGTGCACTGGAAGGTGACTGTAATTAACAATTTATTGTAGCTGAGCGCAGTGGCTCACACCTGTAATCCCAGCACTCTGGGAGTCCAAAGGCAGGTGGATCAGTTGAGCCCAGGAGTTTAAAACCAGCCTGGGCAACATGGCGAGATACCATCTCAAAATTAAAAAAATAAATAAAATTTGGCCGGGCACAGTGGCTCACGCCTTTAATCCCAGTACTTTGGGAGGCTGAGACAGGCGGATCATGAGGTCTGGGGTTCAAGACCATCCTGGCCAACACGGTAAAACCCCGTCTCTACTAAAAATACAAAAAAGAGTCGGGCATGGTGGCACACACCTGTAGTCCACTCGGCAGGTTGAGGCAGAATTGCTTGAACTCCAGCCTGGCAACAGAGCAAGACTCTGTCTCAAAAAAAAAAAAAAAACAAAACATGATTTATGGCCAGGCGCCGTGGCTCATGCCTGTAATCCCAGCACTTTGGGAGGCCAGGGCAAGTGGATCATTTGAGGTCAGGAGTTCAAGACCAGCCTGGCCAACATGGTGAAACCCCGTCTCTACTAAAAATACAAAAATTAGCTGGGCGTGGTGGTACATGCCTGTAATCCCAGCTACTCAGGAGCATGAGGCAGGAGAATTGCTTGAACTCGGGAGGTGGAGGTTGCAGTGAGCTGAGATCGCACCAATGCACTTCAGCCTGGGCAACAAAGCGAGACTCCGTCTCAAAAATAAATAAATAAAAACTATTTTGTCTTTTCAAATAACTAGAAGAGTGGATTTTGGATGTTCCCAACACAAAGCAGTGATAAGGTGACAGATATGCCCAATTTGATCATTACACATTGTATACATCTATAGAAGTATCACTGTATGCCATAAATACGTCAATTAAAAACGAACAAAAATATATATATATAAAGATAAGAAAATCAACAATATGGTTACACAGAAAAAAGGCTCTGCATATTAAAAAAGATACACAAATATGAGTTTTACATTTTATTTTAAAGACTTGAATTCTAGCATTGAAATCTAGTTTTCCGGCTTGAAATAAAGATAATTGCTTTATGAATAGAATATTGCAACTATGAGCCCAGAGTCAATTAAATGCCTGATAAGAGTAACATTCAGGGGCCGGGCGTGGTGGCTTACGCCTGTAATCCCAGCACTTTGGGAGGCCAACGGCAGGTGGATCACCTGAGGTCGGGAGTTTGAGACCAGCCTGACCAACATGGAGAAACCCCGTCTCTATTAAAAAGACAAAAATTAGCTGGCGTGGTGGCACATGCCGGTAAACCCAGCTACTTGGGGGGCCGAGGCAGGAGAATCACTTGAACCCAGGAGGCAGAGGCTGCAGTGAGCCAAGATTGCGCCATTGCACTCCAGCCTGGGCAACAAGAGCAAAACTCCGTCTCAAAAAAAAAAAAAGAAGAGTAACATTTAATACACCATATCCTGCAGCTCAAGAATTGAAGTGCTATCCAGTATGTTTCCTTCTCCTCTCCACACACAAAGAGACACTAGCACATTTCATCACATCTATGACACACCATTATTTTATGACACACCAAGAAAGAAAAAAGTTGCCCTTTAGACTATGGACTTATCACCATTTTAAGACATCTCAATTTCAAAGATGTTAAGATGTGGAAAAAAAGGTCTTAGAATCTATAAAATACACATCTTCACACACCACCAATTTTCCTTCTTGGCTACATGTGTATTGACACGGTTTACTTAATAATTCAATCCAGTCTGGTTCAAATATCATATTAACACATTGCCAGGCACAGTGGCTGACACCTGTAATCCCAGCATTTTGGGAGGCCAAGGTGGGCAGATCACTTGAGGTCAGGCGTTCGAGACCAGCCTGGCCAACATGGGGAAACTCTGTCTCTACTAAAACAACAAAATTAGCCAGGTGTGGTGGCAGGCCCCTTGTAATCCCAGCTACTTGAGAGGCTGAGGCAGAAGAATCACTTGAACCCAGGAGGTGGAGGTTACAGGAAGCCGAGACTGCACCGCTGTACTACAGGCTGGGCAACAGAGATTCTGTCTCAAAAAAAAAACAAACCTGATATACCAGAAACTGTGCTAGGTTACAATTAAAGCACATCCTAGACTTTATCATAATAATGACTTCTCTTCCGACATACATTTGCTAGAGTAGTGGCTCTCAAACACTGTGGTCTCAGCATGCTTTACACTCTTCGTATTTTTTTTTTTTTTTGAGATGGGGTTTTACTCTTGTTGACCATGCTGCAGTGTAATGGCGTGATCTCGGCTCACCGCAGCCTCTGTCTCCTCTGCCTCCTCTGCCTCCCGGGTTCAAGTAATTCTCCTGCCTCATCCTCCGGAGTAGCTGGGATTACAGGCATGCGCCACCATGACCAGCTAATTTTGTATTTTCAGTAGAGACGAGGTTCTCCATGTTGCTCAAGTTGTTTCAAAGTCCCGATGACCTCAGGTGACCTGCCCACCTTGGCCTCCCAAAATGTTAGCATTACAGGCGTAAGCCACCGCACCCGGCCTATACTCTTAAAAATTAAAGACCACGGCTGGACGTGGTGGCTTATGCCTGTAATCCCAGTACGTTGGGAGGCCAAGGTGGGTGGATCACGAGGTCAGGAGTTCGAGACCAGCTTGGCCAACATGGTGAAACCCCATCTCTACTAAAAATTTAAAAATTAACAGCTGGGCGCAGTGACTCACACCTGTAATCCCAGCACTTTGGGAGGCCAAGGCGGGCGGATCACGAGGTCAGGAGATCGAGACCATCCAGGCTAACACAGTAAAACCTCATCTCTACTAAAAATACAAAAACTTAGCCGGGCATGGTGGCACGCACCTGTAGTCCCAGCTACTGGGGAGGCTGAGGCAGGAGAATTGCCTGAACCCGGGAGGCGAAGGCTGCAGTGAGCAGAGATCACGCCATGGCACTCCAGCCTGGTCAACAGAGTAAGACTCTGTCTTGGCGAAAGAAAAAAAAAAACTGAAGACCTCAAAGAGCTTTTTTATGTGTGTTACGTACCATTTTAGAGACACAAAATATTAATTCCTTTAAAAGTAAATCTTATGCATGTATACATCATTTTTATGAAAAAATTTCCAAAACAAAGAATAATATAATAACGGCTTTTAATGATTTTGCAACTCTCTTTAATGTGCAGCTTAAGAAAAGAAAGCTGGATTTTCATATGTGCTTCTGTATTGAATCTAGTATATTCTGAATGTAATTAGAGAAGAGTCCTTTAATAGACTTTTCAGGTAATTCTGGACATTTTTTGTTGATATTATGCCAAAATTGACAGACAAGCGGTTGTCTCCTAAAAGCTAACTGCAACATGGAATCTTAATTTGTACCAATGAACTTTTCATATTCTTATATTAAAATCCACTGTTCTACTTTACTTTTTTGAGACGGAGTCTAGCTCTGTCACCCAGGCTGGAGTGCGGTGGCACAATCTCAGCTCACTGCAACCTCCGCCTCCCAGGTTTAAGCGATTCGACTGCCTCAGCTTCCACAGTAACAGGGATTACAGGCGCCAAACACCACGCCCAGCTAATTTTTGTACTTTTAGTAGAGACGGGTTTCACTGTGAACTCCTGACCACGTGATCTGCCTGCCTTGGCCTCCCAAAGTGCTGGGATTACAAGTGTGAGCCACTGCACCCCGCCCACTTTGCATTTTTTTTTTTTGGAGATGGTCTCCGCCCATGCTGGAGTGCAGTGGCATGATCTCCGCTCACTGCAAGCTCTGCCTCCCGGGTTCACACCATTCCCCTGCCTCAGTCTCCCGAGTAGCTGGGACTACAGGCGCCCGCCACCACACCTAGCTAATTTTTTGTATTTTTAGTAGAGACGGGGTTTCACTGTGTTAGCCAGGATGGTCTCAATCTCCTGACCTCGTGATCCGCCTGCCTTGGCCTCCCAAAGTGCTGGGATTACAGGCGTGAGGCACCATACCTGGCCTGCTTTGCATTTTTAATAGATCTTTTAACCAGGCATAATTTTTCTGTCATGTACTGGCCATTTGGAAAATAGTTTTCACTGACTTCCACAGATCTTCCAAATGTTGACATCATTTCATCATACATCAAAAATCCTGTCAGAAATGTCTATATCAGAAGACTGTTGGCCAGGCAAAAAAGGCACATAATGAATGAATATTACTATGAAACAAGTTCTGACCTCACAGTCCCCTTGAAAGTATCTTGGGGATCCCTAGGGGGCTCCAGACATCACCTGTGCCGGAACCTCTGTTATTTACCAAAAACCTAAAGAGTAAAATTCTGTTTCTCTTTCACCAAGCACATGCCCACACACAAAGAAAAACGAAAGCTATACTTACGTGTATACACATTTAAATATAACACTAAACTTCAGGTTTTGCATCTGTAAAATGAGATTTTTAAAAGTCTGGTTTAAGTATTTTTCCTATTATTCTGAATAACTAAGAAAAGGCCACATTATTTTCATGGAAGGTGTGAGCTGCTGAAGTAGTTCTTAAGTCCTCTTCTGTCACAGAATACAGATGAAAGGTAAACACAAAATAAAGGTCCTTAATGAAGTCCTGAGCAAACTAAGAAGTGACAGTATCAAATATTAAGGAAAGCCCCTTTCAGAACTTCTAAATTTGTAAGGAGGAACTTGACACACTTTGCAACGTATAAAACAGAGTACTAAAAAGCTCCACAATTTGGATGGGTTTAAGGTATTCTATTTTACAAATGAAGTAAAGCAAGTTTCAGCTGTTTCTTTCCCCAATGCACAACCTTAATTTCTTTTTATCTTAAACACCAGGAATCAAACAACCTTAATCATCTGAAAATGGCATTGAATAACCCATAAGGTATTAGCATTTAGGACCATTTCAGAAAACAAATGCACGTTACATGTGGGAAAATGAACACTACATAAAAAGGCAAATGACATCTGCACAGAAAAGAACTGAAGTCCCCATCACTGGAAGAAGATTCAACACTTTCCTGCAAGATTTCCATAGCGCTTCAATTGCAGGTGCCAAAGTTTAGCCTAAAAATGACCTAAGGACTTGGTGAAAACCCAGTAGTATATAATTCATTCTAATCCATTTAACAGGGGTTTGCTGAGCATCTACTACACAGGCAAAGCTATAAGGGACAAAAGCTTACGAAACCATAGTCAGACCCAGATCCACTGTGATAAGGACTTACTCTGATCTCAGCACCTTCAACCTTCAACTGACCTGTGTGGTCCAGATTTTTAATCCACAAAAAGTGGGCCATAACATCTCAAAGCAAAAACACTGCAAGTTTTGATAAACGTGAAATGTATTAGAATGAAAAGTACATTATTGAGCAATGACAGGCCGAGCACAGTCACTCATGCCTGTAATCCCAGCACTTTGTGAGGCCAAGGTGGGCAGATCACTTGAGCTCGGGAGTTTGAGACCACCCTGGGCAACATGGCGAAATTCCATCTCTACTAAAATTACAAAAATTAGCTGGGCATTAAAATGTAGTACATGACTGTAGTCCTAGCTACTCAGGAGGCTGAGGCAGGAGGATCGCTTGAGCCTGGGAGGTGGAGGTTGCAGTGAGCCGAGAAAGCACCACTGCACTCCAGCCTAGGCAACAGAGACAGACTTTGCTTTAAAAACAAAAAAGAACAACAAAAACATGAGCTGAGGCCGGGAGTGGTGGCTCACAACTATAATCCCAGCACTTTGGGAGGCCAAGGCAGGTGGATCACCTGAGGTCAGGAGTTCAAGACCAGCCTAGTCAATATGGTGAAACCCCATCTCTACTAAAACTGCAAAAATTAGTTGGGCATGGTGGTGGGCACCTGTAATCCAAGTTACTCAGGAGGCTGAGGCAGGAGAATCGCTTGAACCCGGGAGGCGGAGGCTGCAATGAGCCAAGATCATGCCACTGCACTCCAGCCTGGGCAACAGTAAGACTTTGTCTCAAAAAAAAAAAGAAAAAAGAGCTGAAATAAAAATACATACACCAGCTGGGCGCGGTGGCTCACACCTGTAATCCCAGCACTTTGGGAGGCCGAGGTGGGCGGATCACGAGGTCAGGAGATTGAGACCATTCTGGCTAACACAGTGAAACCCCATCTCTACTAAAAATACAAAAAATTAGCCAGGTGTGGTGGCGGGCGCCTGTGGTCCCAGCCACTCAGGGAAGCTGAGGCAGGAGAATGGCATGAACCCAGGAGGCGGAGCTTGCAGTAAGCCGAGATCGCACCACTGCACTCCAGCCTGGGCGACACAGTGAGACTCCGTCTCAAAAAAAAATACACCAAAAATAATTTAAAGGAGTAATTTCAACTGCTTAGAAAATTCTGAAGTCAAAAATATATATTTAAAAAAAAAACATAAAATAAAAATTTAAAAAAACAGGCAGGGTGGCTCACCCTGTAATCCCAGCACTTTGGGAGGCCAACGTAGCCAGATCAGATCACTTGAGGCCAGGAGTTCAAGAACAGGACAAGACCCCATTTCTACAAAAAATATACGTGTGTGTGTGTGTGCGTGTGCGCGCGCACGCATGTGTGTGTGTGTATATATATGCACCACAGAATAGAGATGAAAGGTAAAAATAAACATACATATAGAGGTATAAATAGAAGCATAAACATATATAAATGCATATATAACTTTTAAAAATAAATTTAAGGCTGGGCATGGTGGTTCACGTCTGTAATGCCAGCATTTTGGGAGGTTGAGGTGGACAGACCACGAGGTCAGGAGTTCCAGACCAACATGGTGAAACCCTGTTTCTACTAAAATTACAAAAATTTGCTGGGTGTGGTAGTGCGTGCCTGAATCCCAGCTACTCAGGAGGCTGAGGCAGGAGAATCACTTGAATCCAAGAGGTGAAAGTTATAGTCAGCCAACATGGCGCCACTGCACTCCAGCCTGGGCGACAGAGCAAGTTACTCCGTCAAAAAAAAAAAAAAAAACCAGAAAAGAAAAAAGAAAGAAAATATAATTCAGGTAATTAAATACATAAAACTTTGAAAGGAAACAGCATGCTGCCATTCTATCCTGACAAAAGCTTCCACAAATAAGGCACTTTTACTTATGTTGTTCTTTAAATTAACAGGGTAAATACAATTCTGACACCTTAAGAAAAGATGCAGGGCCATCTTTTGTTGTAGAGAGGTACCAGAACACTGATTAAAAACCTACTAGGTCATTTTTATTTTTCTTTACGAATCTTATATTCATAAGCAGGATTAACAGACATTACTAGGCTGTTGTTTTAATTCTATTTTTCACACAACAAATATGACTACTAGTAAAACTGGTGTTAATCACAGTTGAAAAGTAGTATCCTCTCAACCTTCACCTCTACTTTTTTCTATCAATAATAACAAAGTTACCAGAGTTTACTCTCCTAATCTGAAGCGTTACAGTTAAGCATTAATACTTCTTAAGCTACTACTTAAGGCCACAAATGCTATTGCCTAGAGAGAATATGATTATCAATTTCCACACTAAGAGCCCTTATATTCAGAAAGCCACCATTGCTTTTTATACCAGTATTTGCAGTCCAGGTTTTCTCCAAGTATAAAAACATGCTAAAATCTATGACTCTAATACCTATTAAAATTTAACTTTAAATAATAAGATGCCATCAGAACTTCATCAGAGCTGACAAAACACTTTAAGAACGACATTTAAGAAATAAAACTGCCAGAAATGTCAGACTAAAACCATCATGTTTTATCCAATTCATTCAAGTGAGTAATATGCCTAATTTAAAAGCACACAAGTCACAAACTAATTTCTGATTCTATTAAAAATAGAATTCCAAATTCTTATTAAGCAAATAAAAAGACACATATGTCCATTAAAATAATCCAGTTCAGGCCAGGCGAGGTGGCTGGCGCCTGTAATCCCAGCGCTTTGGGAGGCCGAGGCGGGTGGGTCACCTGATGTCAGGAGTTCGAGACCAACCTGGAGCCTGGCCAACATGGTGAAACCCCATCTCTACTGAAAAATACAAAAAAAAAAAAAAAGTTAGCCAGGCGCGTTGGCAGGTGCCTGTAATCCCAGCTACTGGGGAGGCTGAGGCAGGAGAGTTGCTTGAACTGGGGAGGCGGAGGTTGCAGTGAGCCGAGATTGTGCCACTGCACTCCAGCCTGGGCTACAAGTGCGAGGCTCCATATCAAAAAAACAAACAACAGGCCGGGCGCGGTGGCTCAAGCCTGTAATCCCAGCACTTTGGGAGGCCGAGACGGGCGGATCACGAGGTCAAGAGATCGAGACCATCCTGGCTAACACGGTGAAACCCCGTCTCTACTAAAAAATACAAAAAACTAGCCGGGCGCGGTGGCGGGCGCCTGTAGTCCCAACTACTCCGGAGGCTGAGGCAGGAGAATGGCGTGAACCCAGGAGGCGGAGCTTGCAGTGAGCTGAGATCCGGCCACTGCACTCCGGCCTGGGCGGCAGAGCGAGACTCCGTCTCAAAAAAACAAAAAAAAAAACAAAAAAAAAAACAAAAAAAAAAACAAAAAAACAAACAACAAAAAAACCCAAACATATAGACTTGAAAACATACAATTTATGAAAATGAAATGAAATTACAGTCTTTATGAACCACAAATACAGTCTTTCCGATGTATCATGGTTTACATGTTACATATAAAACTCTTAGCTAAATCTCAAACAAGGGAAAAGTCACATTAATTACTCCAAGAGAAAGAACTGGTTACTAACTACTCTAATGCAAGAGCTCATGGATAAAAAAGATGAAAGCAAGTGAGTGTTCACAACAGCACGACAGACAACACAGGTATATTCACATATATGGCATTTGATAATCAGAGACAGCACTTTAGCTACCTTTCTTCACTGCCTAGAGAAATGAGCAGCAATCAAGACATTCAAAGGTCTACCTCCTTTCCTTCTTCCAACCATAAAACCAACCTAACTCAAAAGAAAGGTATTTTAAATCTTTATAGATAAAAATGAATAGAGTGACAAAATACACGATTTGTTTTCTCTTTATTCATTATCACGATGGTGGCTGTGGACAATTAAATGAGTCAGGTTTGTAAAGTTAACAGATGCTAATAATGTCATATTGCGATACAAAGATGAGTGCTTTTATCCTCAGTTCCCTTGATAATTGTGTTATCAAACACATGTTGTGTTCAATGTTTTAGTGTGCTTAAGTACACTTAAGAGCAACATTAACATCAGTCACCAAGATAAAGGGCTAAAACTCCTGTCAAAACTACTCCACATACTGAAAATTCTTTTCCCTCCTGTTTTCATCTATTTGAATATAATTTGTAATAAAAATCCATGGCCAGGCACAATGGTTCACACCTGTAATCCCAGCACTTTGGAAGGCCAAGGCAAGAGGATCACTTGAACTCAGGAGTTCAAGATCAGCCTGGGCAACACGGCAAAATCCTGTCTCTACAAAAATATAGAAAAATTAGCTGGGCATAGTGGCATGTGACTATAGTTCCAGCTACTCAGGGGGATGAGGCAAGAAGAATGCTTTGCACCCAGGAGGTCAAGGCTTCAGTGAACCATGATGGTACCACTACGCTCCAGTGTGGGCAAAAGAGAGACTGTCTCATCAAAAAAAAAAAAAAAAAAGGCTGGGTGCGGTGGCTCACACCTGCAATCCCAGCACTTTGAAAGGCCGAGGCGGGTGGATTACCTGAGGCCAGGAGTTCAAGACCACCCTGACCAACATGGAGAAACCAGTCTCTACTAAAAATAAAAAATTAGCTGGGCATGGTGGCACATGCCTGTAATCCCAGCTACCGGAGAGGCTGAGGCAGGAGAACCGCTTGAACCCGGGAGGCAGAGGTTGTGGTGAGCCGAGATTATACCATTGCTCTCCAGCCTGGGCAACAAAAGTGAAACTTTGTCTCAAAAAAAAAAAAAAAAAGTCGACCAGGCACGGTGGCTCAGCCTGTAATCACAGCACTTTGGGAGGCCGAGGTGGGCGGATCACCTGAGGTTGGGAGTTTGAGACCAGCCTGACCAATATGGAGAAACTCCGTTTCTATTAAAAATACAAAATTACCAGGGCATGGTGGCGCACGCCTGTAATCCCAGCTACTCAGGAGGCTGAGGCAGGAGAATTGCTTGAACCCAGGAGGCGGAGGTTGTGGTGAGCCGAGATTATGCCATTGCACTCTAGCCTGGGCAACAAGAGCGAAACGCCATCTCAAAAAAAAAAAAGCCAACTCAAACTGTCCAAGATTCCCCTCACAGGATTATGTACTTGTAGGCTCTCCTAGTTTGAATTTTTTTTTTTTTTTTTTTTTTTTGAGATAGAGTCTCAGTCCATTACCAGGTTGAAGCCCAGTGATGCGATCTTGGCACCCTGCAACCTCCACCTCCTGGGTTCAAGCAATTCTCCTGCCTCGGCCTCCCAAATAGCTTTGATTACGGGCATCTGCCACCACACCCAACTAATTTTTGTATTTTCAGTAGAGATGGGGCGTCACCACGTTGGCCAGGCTGGTCTTGAACTCCTGACCTCAGATGATCCATCTGCCTTGGCCTCCCAAAGAGCTGCAATTACAGGCGAGAGCCACCACGCCCTGCCTCTAGTTTGAATTAATGATCTGATCAAGTACAATTCATAGCTGTAAGAACCAAAGGCCATATAAAAGTGACTGTTTTTGTTTTTTTATTTTTAGAGACAGGGTCTCACTATAGCGCTCAGGTGGGAGAATGCAGTGGCTATTCGGAGACGCAATCATTGTACACTACAGCCTTGGACTCAAGCAATCCTCCTGCTTCAGCCATCCCAGTAGCTGGGACTACAGGAGTGAGCCACTGCAACCAGCGAAAGTGAGCATTTGTTACCCAGTTTCTTTTGGAATAAAATTAAAAGAGTTATGCAGTTCCAAGCTTTGCTGCCAAGGAGAATCACTAATTTATTTACAGGTTTAGATTCAAAGAACAGCAAAAGGGTAGTAAACATCCAGCAGTAAGACCATGAAAACATTATATCCAACTATATTACACTTGGGTGATCTCTTACTGATATGACTCTAACCAATCAACCTTCTACATACAAATGCTGCGATGGAAACGCCCAACCAAATTTTGAATTTTTAAATTAATCAACTTTCCAGAAACTGTCTATACAATATAATCATCAAATTAAAAAGCAAAATCCAGGCCGGGCACGGTGGCTCAGGCCTGTAATCTCAGCCCTTTGGGAGGCCAAGGCGGGTGGATCACGAGGTCAGGAGTTTGAGACCAGTCTGGCTGACATGGTGAAACCTCGTCTCTACTAAAGATACAAAAAATTAGCCAGGTGTGGTGGCGTGTGCCTGCAATCCCAGCTACTTGGGAGGCTGAGGCAGGAGAATCGCTTGAACCCGGGAGGCGGAGACTGCAGTGAGCTGAAATCAAGCCACTGCTTTCCAGCCTGGGTGACAATGTAAGACTCCGCCTCAAAAAAAAACAGAAAAAAAAAAAAAAAGAAAGAAAGAAAGAAAGAAAAGCAAAATCCAGATCACCAAAGTTATACTGGCACCCTTTGGACAAAACAACTAAATTTACTTTTTGCTAGGCTAAGTGGCAGCACAACTGCTTCTGAGGTAACACGAACCAGGCATGTACTCCGTATCTAGTTTTCTATTTATATTATCTCAACTAAGATTTTATAATCCAAAAAACCTTGAAAAGTGTACATGATAAAAACTTGACATATGAAAAAAAATTTGCCTAATATTAAAAAGAAAATGCATAATTCACAACATTAACAACATGATTTTGTATTAGGGAGTATCTCCTACCTTCACACACAATGCTTCCCTAAAAATGGTTTAAAAGTTAGAAACCAGGAGATTGAATCAAAGACAAAGATTCCATTCCCAATTAATTGATATCCTAAATATGGACCCTCCAAGTGCTACCACTGACAGACCCAACAACCATGCCTGTCTTCCAGAGAATGACAAAGTCTTCCAGAGAATGGCGAAGTCCAGCCAAACCTCTCCCTCCACAAGGGCTACCTAGTCCTCCCTGACTTCTCTGCAGGAACAGGTCAGAAGATCAGCAGCAACTATTCACACTGCCTACCTAACATCCTAGATACCTACAAAGCAGGGAGAGGCAAAAAGGATCCTTCTTCCCACATAAGCATATGGCTGCCATGTGGGGCTTCCCTGGGCCCTTGAGGATTTGGGTTCTACTGGGCATGGGCAGATACCCCCACGAGCACCAGCCTATAAACCACCAGACACCTTCCCCAAGCATCTGGTGAGGTACACAGAAGAAATTACAATAACCATAGTCCCTGGGCCCCCAAAAACTTAATTCTTCTCAAATGTGATACCCAGTTGAGAACCACTAATGCAACAACAGCCTCTCAACAGACTACTGTGTTTTCAAAAGTTCCTACAATGCACTTGAATTACACTTCAGCAATTAGAAAATAACAAACTGGAATCTTTTTTTTTTTTTCCTTTTTGAGACGGAGTCACACTCTGTTGCCCAGGCTGAAGTACAACGGCACAATCTCAGCTCACTGCAACCTCTGCCTCCCAGGTTCAAGCAATTCTCCTGCCTCAGTCTCCTGAGCAGCTGGGATTACAGCGCCCACCACCACGCCCAGCTAATTTTTTGTATTTTAGTAGAGACAGGGTTTCACGTTGCCCAGGCTGGTCTCGAACTCCTGAGCTCAAGCAATCAGCCCGCCTCAGCCTCCCAAAGTGCTAGGATTACAGGCATGAGCCACTGCGCCTGGCCAACACACTGGAATTTATATGCTCAGGGCACCATCCCTGTGTCTGAATACCAAAACAGTCTACTCACCAAACATACTATCATTGCTCCAAACTAAAAACAGGTACAAGCCAGATCATATCTTTGTTAGCCAAACTAAAGGTTCCAGCTGTCAGTAATATTAATTTTTTTGAGACAGGGTCTCACTCTGTTGTCCAGGCTGGAGTGCAGTGGCATAATCACGGCCCACTGCACCCTCAATCTCCTGAGCTCAAGCACTCCTCCCAAAGTGGTGAGATTACAGGCATGGGCCACTGAATCCAGATTTAATTTTTTTTTTTTAGCAACACACATGTAAACATCCATAAGATAAATTGTTTATAATTTATCAGAAAGAATGTAATAACAACTATTACAAATCAATGTCTAATTTTATTATGGCAGTGTCCAATAACCTATCAAATAACTCTTAAGATGCCAAAAAAAATTTTAAGCACCATTTCATTAAAAATTAACTTAAGGCCAGGCGCAGTGGCTCACAACTGTAATCCTTGCACTTTGGGAGGCCCAAGGCAGCCAGATTGCCTGAGCCCAGGAGTTGGAGACCAGCCTGGCCAACATGGCACGACCCCATCTCTACGAAAAATATAAAAAGCCAGGTGTGGTGACACACGCCTATAGTCCCAGCTACTCGGGAGGTTGAAGCAGGAGGATTGAGTTCAGAATCCGAAAGTTCGAGGCTGCAGTGAGCTGTGATCACACCACTGCACTCCAGCATAGGTGACAGTGTGAGACCCTGTCTCAAAAAAAAAAAAAGTAAATCTTCAAAAAACTCCAGGTTGGGCGCGGTGGCTCACGCCTGTAATCCCAACACTTTGGGAGGCCGAGGCGGGGGGATCACCTCTCTATTAAAAATAAAAAATTAGCCAGGCGTGGTGGCACATGCATGTAATCCCAGCTACTCAGGAGGCTGAGGCAGGAGAATCACTTGAACCTGGGAGGCAGAGGTTGCAGTGAGTTGAGATTATGCCATTGCACTCCAGCCTGGGTAACAAGAGTGAAACTCCGTCTCACACACACACACACACATTCCAGGAAAGCATGATATCAAAGGATACCCTAACTCTTACAGTCTGTTTCCCCTTCTGTCACTGAGTTGCTGCTATTAGTTCATTTCATGTAAGTTTATTCCATGTGAAAATTGAAGATATTATTCAGACTTTAACAGAGTGCTCCAGAAATACTTATCAACTGCTGTAAACTTCACTAGAAATGCTAAAGAAATGTTTAAAAAAAAAATCTTATCAATACTTTACAAAGAGAAGAATACCATCAATGAAAAGTGTGCTAGAGTCCTACAAGCAAATATAAAAATAAAATAGTTGTTTGTGACTATGATCCTGAAGTGTAATATGGTTTTTGTTTTTTTGAGATGGAGTCTTGCTCTGTCCCCCGGGCTGGAGTGCAATTGCACAATCTCGGGTCACTGCAACCTCCGCCTCCCAGGTTCAAGCAATTGTCCTGCCTCAGCCTCCCGAGTATCTGGGATTACAGGCGTGTACCACCACACCCAGCTAGTTTTTGTATTTTTACTAGAAATGGGGTTTCGCCATGTTGGCCAGGTTGGTCTTGAACTCTTGACAGGTGATCTGCCCACCTCAGCCTCCCAAGGTGCAAGGATTACAGGCCTGAGCCACCACACTGGGTCATATTCCTAAAGTGTAATTACAAAGGGCCACAAAACATTTTTTTTTGAGACGGCCTTGTCCTGTCACCCAGGCTACAGTGTAGTGGCATGATCTCAACTCACCACAACCTCTGCCTCCTGGGCTCAAGCGATCCTTCTGCCTCAGCCCCCAGAGTAGCTGGGATTACAGGTGCATATCACCATACCTGGTTAATTTTTTATCTTTTTTTGGTAGAAATAGGCTTTTGCCATGTTGCTCATGCTAACAAAAATATTTCACAATAAAAATTTAATTCACTAATTTCAAATGGGGGTGGTGAGAGAAGAGCAGCTACCAAATAAGCTGTGACCAAATTCAGCTGGAAATCAATGCTTTAGGCTAGGCGCCGGGAGGCAGAAGTTGCAGTGAGTTGAAATCGCACCACTGCACTCTAGTCTAGCCTGGGCAACAGAGCCAGACTCCATAAAAAAAAAAAAAAAAACCCAGATTGGCCAGGTGTCGTGGTTCACACCTGTAATCCCAGCACTTTGGGAGGCAGAGGCGGGTGGATTATCTGAGGTCAAGAGTTCAAGACCAACCTGGGCAACATGGCAAAACCCTGTCTCTAATGAAAAATATAAAAATTAGCCGGGTGTGGTAGCAGGCCCCTGTAATCCCAGCTACTCAGGAGGCTGAGGCAGGAGAATTGCTGGAACTCAGGAGGCAGAGGTTGCAGAGAGCCGAGATCATGTCACTGCACTCTAGTCTGGGCAATACAGCGAGACTGACTCTGTCTTTAGAAATAAAAAAAGGAAGATAAAGTGTTTAAATCATTATTCAAGTGAAAGGTATCACAATCATTGTGGTAAGATAAAATCCGTTTTATTGATTAAAAAATTAACAAAATTCATATACTATAAAATAAGGTTAATAATTTTTAAAAAATCAGTGCTTTAAGAGCATGTAATTTACCATGATTCCTTAAAAATACACAAGTGAGGCCAGGCACTGTGGCTCACGCCTGTAATCCCAGAAGTTTGGGAGGCTGAGGCGGGTGGATCACGAGGTCAGAAGATGGAGACCATCCTGGCTAACATGGTGAAACTCCGTCACTACTAAAAAAAATACAAAAAATTAGCCGGGCTTGGTGGCAGGTGCCTGTAGTCCCAGCTACTCATGAGGCTGAGGCAAGAGAATGGCGTGAACCCAGGAGGCGGAGCTTGCAGTGGGCCGAGATCGCGCCACTGCACTCCAGCCTGGGTGACAGAACAAGACTCCATCACAAAAAAAAAAAAAAAAAAAAAAAAAACACTCAAGTGAAACAACAGTTGTCACAATTTTATTGGGGTTGAAATATGGATCATCATCAGTAAACATTCAACTCGCCGGGCGCGGTGGCTCAAGCCTGTAATCCCAGCACTTTGGGAGGCCGAGACGGGCGGATCACGAGGTCAGGAGATCGAGACCATCCTGGCGAACATGGTGAAACCCTGTCTCTACTAAAAAATACAAAAAACTAGCCGGGTGAGGTGGCGGGCGCCTGTAGTCCCAGCTACTCGGGAGGCTGAGGCAGGAGAATGGCGTAAACCCGGGAGGCGGAGCTTGCAGTGAGCTGAGATCCGGCCACTGCACTCCAGCCTGGATGACAGAGCGAGACTCCATCTCAAAAAAAAAAAAAAAAAAACCATTCAACTCAAACTACCTGTTAAACATGGCTAGGCACAGCAGCTTACATCTGTAATCCCAGCACTTTGGGAGGCTGAGGCCAGAGGATCACTTAAGCCCAGGAATTTGAGACCAGCCTGGCCAACAGTAAGACCTCCTCTCTACAAGAAAAATAAACTAGCCAGGCAAGTGGCCAACGCTGCAGTGAGCTGAGATCACACCATGAAATCCTGGGCAATAGAGTGAAATCCTATCTCAAAACACACACGCACACGCGCACACACACACACACACGCAAACCCTACCACATGATCTATCTAGCTTAGCCAAGAGAAAAAAAAGCGTATGTCCACACAATGTTCATAGCAACTTTACTTGCAATAGCCCAAAACTGGAAATAACCCAAATGCCACCAAGCATAAGAGGTGAATGCATAAACAAATTGTGGTATATCCATATAATAGAATACTACTCAGCAATTAAAAAAAAAAATGAACTAACATGGGTGAATCTCAGAATGAGTGAAAGAACCCACACAAAAAGAGTATGTACTAAATGATTCCACTTATATATACAATTCTAGAAAATGTAAAATAATCTACAGTGACAGAAATGAGATCAGTGGTTGGAGGGGAAGGAGGGAAAGATTACAAAGGGCACAAGAAACTTTGGGGGAAGATGACTATGTCTACTATCTTGATAAGGATAAGCTTCATGGGTGATACATAACATTAAAACTTATCAAACATATCACTTTAAGTATGTACAGTTAACTGTATGTCAATTATACCTCAATAAACAAAAGGAAAAAGAATCCAAGATGCCAAAACTAATTCTACAGCTCCTGTTAGTCAGATGTATCTGCTCATAAATACATTTAACCTACCGACTTGCAGTATGCACTCTGAGAATACAAAAGTATGCCTAAATTGAGGATCACCATTAGCAGAAAAAACATCAAAGTTTAAACAAAGAGGAAATTAGAATTCATCTTTAATCACTATGCCAGGCTATTTCAGTGCCAAAACGATACCAACTAAAACACAACACAACAAAACAAGAGCCTGCTGAGTGTAGGGCTCTGAGATTTTTAATTAAATATTTTAATTCAAATGTTTACCTTCTTTGATCTAGAATTCCATTTCGTGAAAACAGAAATAACCCAAAGAAAAGCCTATGCACAAAGATGTTAATTTCAATCTTATTCATCAGAGAAAAATGGCAAAGAATTATATAGACGGCACAGTCATGGGATGGCATATTACATGAGCTATTCTTTTTTTTTTTTTTTTGAGATGGAGTTTTGCTCTTGTTGCCCAGGCTGGAGTGCAATGGCACGATCTCATCTCACCGCAGCCTCTGCCTTCCAGGTTCAAACGAATTGATTCTCCTGCCTCAACCTCCCCAGTAGCTGGGATTAGAGGCATGTGCCACCACGCCCGACTAATTTTGTATTTTTTAGTAAACACGGGGTTTCTCCATGTTAGTCAGGCTAGTCTCAAATTCCCGACCTCAGGTGATCTGCCCGCCTCAGCCTCCCAAAGTGCTGGAAGTACAGGCATGAGCTACTGCGCCCAGCCTAGTCATTATTTTTTTTTTTTTGAGACCGAGTCTCGCTCTGTGGCCCAGGCTGGAGTGCAGTGGCGTGATGTAGGCTCACTGCAAGCTCTACCTCCCACGTTCACTCCATTCTCCTCCCTCAGCCTCCCGAGTAGCTGGGACTACAGGTGCCTACCATACCATGCCGGGCTAATTTTTTTTTTTTTTTTTTTTTTTTGTATTTTTAATAGAGATGGGGTTTCACTATGTTAGCCAGGATGGTCTCCATCTCCTGACCTTGTGATCTGCCTGCCTCAGCCTCCCAAAGTGCTGGGATTACAGGCATAAGCCACCGCACCCGGCCCCTAGTCATTATTTTTAACTGGGAAAAACAATTGCAAAAATATTAAGCAAAAACAGGGCAGACGCATACAGTACGATCAACAGGTTGAAAACAATATATCCCGGGGAGAATAAAAGACATAGGAAAAAAGCCATAAGGTTAACATTTAAGGCCAATAGTTCTTAAACAGTGGTCCTGGACCAGAAGCATCATCTGGGAACTTCTTAGACCCCACCCTAGACCCAGTGAATTAGAAAACTCCAGGAGTGGGATGCAGTAACCTGTTTTAACAAACTCTCCAGGTGATTATTAAAGTTTGAGAACTACTGTTTAAAGGGTAGGATTACAGGTGACTAGATTTCCTTCTTGTAACCTATGTTTTCCTCAATTATCTTTTTACTTTTGAAATCCAACTAAGTTCTTTTAAGTATTTTACTAACAGGTACACTCTGTAGGTCTACAGGTAAAAAGTTGTTACATTGCAAACATTATAATGTAATGTAAGGTCTGGATTACATGCCTAAAAATCCAATGATTCTTGGAACCATCAAATCTGTTAAGGCTGAAAAGAACACCAAATTTTAAATATATCTATAAAATGCAGGTCAACGGGCTACGAAAATTGCACCACTAAAAAAACCAACAAATCTAGGTTGTTCTAACACACGTACACAAATGAGGGACTTTTATGGGTCACATCTGCAAAATACTTTTTTTCCCAAAAAGCTGAATTTTTATGCTTGTGTGTAATTTACTAGAACTGCACTGCAGGAATCAGGTTCTGAAGCTGTGAATGCTTACTCATGTAGGTTCCTGCCTAACCAAAATAAGTATCAGTATGTTATATTTGTCACCAAAATCTAGGCAGGGAAGACAAATTCAGAACACTGCGAGTTGCCAAATCTTTAACTTTTAGCTTGAAGACCATAAAGCTGTGCCAACTTACATCTCATCATCTCGCTAAAACAGAGGCCACAGGAAATAAAGAGGCAAACCACAGGTTCCCAATTGACACTGGAACTAGTTAAAAGATTACGGAATTGTCTACACTCTGAACACAAATTAAAGAGTAACAAAGACTACTAACTTAGGGATAGAATAACTACTGATTAACAGCAAAATACCAAAGTTAAGTCAACGACAAATGGCTACATATTTTAATATTTTAGTTTTGTAATTTTTTAAACAGGTGTACAGATCCCCATATACATCCTAACACACAAAATTCACTTTTTCATCTTTCTATTCCTTGAAAAGTCCACTCTAAGAGTAAATGCAAGTTACTCAAAAAGGCACTACACACACCAATGACCTAACCACAGCCTGTCCTCTCTAACTAAAAAAAGTTTTAACTAATTGCATAAGCACCATGACCACCCATGCTGAATTTTTCACTACTAAACTCCCAGCACCATGCTGGCACAAAGCAGGTACCCAAAGCAGGTACCCAAACATATGAGGATTTTTCTTTTCTTTTTTTTTTTTTTTTTTTTGAGATAAGAGTCTTGTTCTATTGTCCAGGTTGGAGTGCAGTGTTGCAATTTCGGCTCACCACAACCTCTGCCTCCCGGGTTCAAGTGATTCTCGTGACTCAGCCTCCCAAGGAGCTGGGACTACAAGTCCGCACCATCACGCCTAGCTGATTTTTTATATTTTTGGTACAAGTACATACAGCTTTTCGCCGTGTTGGCCAGGCTTGTCTTGAACTCCTGACCTTAGGTGATCTACCTGCCTTGGCCTCCCAAAGTGCTGGGATTGCAGGCATGAGCCACCGTGCCAGCTTTTTTTTTTAATTGAGAGAGTCTTGCTCTGTTGTCCAGGCATGAGTGCAGTGTCATGATCTTAGCTCACTGGACCCTCAAACTCCTACACTTAGATGATCCTCCTGCCTCAGCCTCCCAAAATGCTGGGATTACAGGTGTGAGCCATCACACTCAGCAACATCTGAGGTTTTGAATTTGTTACAGAAAGCCTCTGAAACCCTAAAGCAGACACCAGCAATTCTGTAAAATTAACTCAGGCTGCTAATGGATTTAGTGTAAGACGCTGTCCCTTTCTATCACTCTTGATGCTTTAAGGGAAGCTGACATTTCTGCCATACTTTGGAATCCCTGTAAATGAGTCAGTTAAGTGCATTTAAAGTGGCATGCCCTGGGCCAGGTGCACTGGCCTCACACCTGTAATTCCAGCACTCTGGGAGGCCAAGGCAGGAGGAAGATTTGAGGCCAGAAGTTGGGAGGCCAGCCTGGCAACCTAGTCAGACCTCGGTCTCTACAAAATTAAAAATAAATAAAGGGGTGTTTCCTACTTTATTACTGTACTCCCTCTGAAAAGAAGAATCATTGAAAACTCTTGGTATTATAAGTTACAAAATTGTACATATGGTATATGCCAGTCCCCATTATTATCTGATCTACTTTTCTGATTTAGCCTTAATTTTTCTAAACGTTTCTTGTACTCTAACAGGTCAGGTTTTCCTCTCCTCTTTTTACCCCTCGAAAACACACTTGTTCCTGTAACACCACTCAGAGGGCCTCCCCAGCCCCCACCTCTTTTGTATATAAACACACTCTCTTGTCACACACTCCATCAGCTGTTTGGTAGCTCCTCCCCTCCTCCTTTTCCGGGTAGTAACAGGGCGGCCAATGAGCGCTGAGGAGCGGTGCCTGCGGCCTTTTGCCTGCATACGCTTTTCCAAAACAAGCAGCTCTAGCCTTCAGCAGGGGCCACTGGTTCACAGATGAAAGGATCACCAGGGCTGTGCAACAGGGTGAGACGAGTAACCCCCACCAACAAGGAAACCCGTGTAATCTGAGCTGTTTGTTCCTCCACCAGGGAGAACTTAAACCGATATTCCTTTAGGGCAAATCACACTTTAAGGTCACCAGAGCCCCAGCTCTCAGACAATCTAAATAATCAGCTGGTTGGAGGTGGAAACCTCAAAGGTTGCCAGGCTCTGGGCAGCACAGATCACCAATCTACCTGACTTTGCAAACAAATGGCTGCACTATTCGAGACCATTCCATAGGATCTGGGCTAACTGCAAGGTTTTTTTATTGGGACACATTCCTAAAGGATCCAAAAGTCATGTAAATCAGTTTCTAGGCTCCTGGGGAGGTTTGCACAACCCTGAGCAAAGGATCAGAAGAGAAACAATGAATGAGTCAGAGTTTCAGAACATAATCACCCAGCAGATTATTAAGTGCATTGGTGCAAAACACTCACTCCCTGCATAACTTGGGAGTCAGCTCTCCTCCTACCAACCCGTCACAAAAGAAATATCACTGACTCCAAACAACAACCAGAGACAGTGTCTCCAAAAGAACCAAGCGAGGTGGTGGAAGGCAGCGGCCAATTAGTTACACATCCTCTTCTCTCCCTACCCCCACACTGCTACTTTCCTACTATATAGGTTCCCTGCTAGGCTGTAAATTGTGGTGGTATAATTACGCTAGGAGACATCCAAAAATGGGCTGAAACAGGAGACTGCAAGGAAACCAGCTATCACTCCCCACACCAAAGAAATCATCAAGGGACACTGGGGGGCAAGAAGTGCATTCCTTCAGACCTTTTCTTCCTACTTCCTCTCCACCATCTTTCTCAACCCCCAGCCTTTTCACACAATTGTACTCATTTTAGTAGACAGGGTTGGGGAATTTTTCCTTAAATTTTCTGCTAAATATACCTTACTCAAAAATTGTTGGCTCCATTTGGGCCTACTGATCTGTGAATTCAACAGAGAAAGGAGGACACAAAATCTCTCACCTACACAACACACACAAAAGGAAATCCGAAACATTTTAACTTCCAAACTCCGTTATACCAGAAAATAAACACGAAACAAAGATAACCTCTGGCTTTTAAATCTTAAAACTGTTATCCTCCTATCTCAGATCTACAATTTTAAAGCGCCTCTGCTTTCTTTTGTCAGAAAGGAAGGAAGGTGGGGAAAGAACAGAAGGCCAATGCATCTTTGCCTTTCTTCATCTTCTACTAAAAATAAGCTATGAAATAAGCCACTTAGGGGGAGAAAAAAAAAGACACCCTGCTGTTCTTTGTCTGTTTTCCTCTCCCTCTCCACCCCCCACACCCCGACTCCTAAATGCGGTAATCATTCTAGATGCCACAACTACTAAATGAACAAAAGGCACTGTATGGAAAAGGCATCAGGTCAAGTTAGGCCCCCCTCTTTATCCTCAATCTTTTAAAAATATGTCTATGTACATAATTTGAGACTCTGACAATGATCACAAACAGCTGGAATTCTATCTCCCCACTCCATCCCAATTAAACATTAGGTAGAAATTCGCATTAGGTGTGACAGTAACTCTCAATTCAAGATAAAAATAAATCAGATTCTGCCACCATGTCATTTCCTAGTTTCTAAACAAAAATAAAACCTGAAACTGCTTTGTCTAAAATGTACACACAGTCAGTTACAAGTTTTCCTGCAGCCTTATGAAAAGCCAACATTACTGGTATCATTCACACGTTTACAAAACAATCACAGCCACAAACAGCTCATAAAGAGTTGATTTCACTTGTGCCTGAACATATATTAGGTACGCTATACTTTATTAGTTGCTCCGCTCTAATCTCCCACCCCCAAAAAATTCTAAACTCCAAACCACAAACTTAGAAGTCTATCTACTGCTCCTAATTTCTAGCCAAGTTTTCCCTGAGCAAGGAGAAAAACACCTTACTTCTGAAAAGATTATTTTTTAAAAAATATCTTGCCCAGACAACTTCCCTCCCATCCCCCATTGCCAAACCATATGCAAAAACTACTTTTTTAAAACTTCAGCAAATTCCCTAACTGAATTTTTTGACAATAATCACTGACCTCTACAAAGAAGTAAAACAATCAAAAACAGCAACAAGTAAAAGGAAGAAAAAAGGAATTCACCTGAAGAATTTAGCCAAACAACTTGAGTTATATAAACAAAACCCTGCAACAGGGGGAAACGGTGGGGGGATGGGGAGAAGGGAGAGAAACAGGAGACAGGACTTTTAAACCGTGTTCCACACTACCACTCCCTAAGCCCCCACATTCCCCCCTCCCCAAGGACTAGCTGTTCAGAACTCTGGGCTCCCCCCACCCTCTATACCCTTCAAAAAACAAATTCTCCATTTGTCACAGGAACCTTCGCGAATTTCTCTAGCTGGTCCTTAAATAATCAGTCTGGACTTCAACCAAAACCACTGCCTGAAGGGCTCTTATCAGTTATGGCTTTCCCACTGCAGCCTCCAGAGTGCAGAAAGTTGGGGGGAGGGGGCAGAAAATAAAGGGTGTCACTTGGCGACATCAGGGCAAGTATTCCCCCAAGAAGCTGACCCTCACAGAGGAAGTTTTGCCCAAGTGGCCAGTCCAGGGACTATTTTGTCCAGGAGCTCCTCTTTCCCCGGCTGTCATACCCACAACATGGAGGGTGGCTTGCTGGAGGGCCCAAGGGTCTTCATCACATACAACTATGGGTGGGACAGGCTTTGTCAGTGGAAAGGAAAACAGTAGGGTTCTCCCGGGGACCAGAAAGCTTAACAGGAGGGACTAACTGAAAACACACAGAGCTCTTTCTTAGAAGAGGGGGCCCTGAGCAGGCGACTCTCTTCCTAATATAGAAAGGAATTAGCGATAAAAGAGGTCGCTTGAATGACCCCAGTTCAAGCAGCATTGTGGTTGGAGGAAATGGGGGCATCTCAAGGAAGGGAGAAAGGCTTCCCTCTCGGGAATTTCTGCCTTGAGTCCCTCAATCCAGAGCGAGCACACAGGAGAGAGAAACCCTGAAGATGGGCTCGGTGGTAGAGAGTGAGGCGACTGGTCCTGCAAAAAGAAATAAGGCCGTCTGGGAGTCCAAACGTCGCGAAGGAAAGTCACGGGCTGTGGGGATACAGGAAGAGCGAGCAGCAACGCGTATTTCGGGGTGCTGCGGGAAAAAGGCGAGCTGAAAAGGCTCTCGGCCCCTGGGAGGTGCCAAGGAGCCGCCGTAGGCACTGGGGGAGGAGGGGAGTCTCGGACAGTGGCCTGGAGTGCCCCAGGGCCTTTGCAGTGGTTTCGGGGGTGCCCTGGGCATCCCCACACCGCCCCCCACACACATCCCGAATTCCCCTCCACGAAGGATACAGCTTGACCACGTCTGTGTCCATCCGCCTCTTGCCCGGACTGGGAGATGACATGGTGTCGCCGCCGCCTCCCCGCCGCCGCCTCTCTCCCTTCCTCGGCCCGTCTGTCACGGGCCCCGGGCCCCGGCTCTGAGGAGCCCGCGGCCGCGCCGGCTCCTCGGTGGAGGTGGCAACACCCTCGCGGTCCCGGCGGTCCCGTCAGCCGCCGCCGCCGCCCCCCGCACGGGGGAACACCGGGCACTGTCCGGCCGGGTGGGGGTGGGGACCCCGCGGCGCCCGGCTCGGGCAGCCCCTCTCTGGCTGTGGTTCCGCCGCGGCCCGGCCCCGGCGCTCCTCTGCGCCGCGCGACGCTCCCTCCTGCCTGCTCTGGCTCGCTCGCCTGTTTCCCACTCACCCTCTGACCGGCTCCTAGCAGCCTCCACTACAAGCGGACGACTCCTGCTCAGTCGGCCTCCCTACCCCAGCCTCGCTCTGGGCGCCGTGACGTCACAGTGGTGACGTCATCGGAGGGGGCGGGCCTGGACGCCGAGATGGGTGGGGCGCCGCTGCGGCGTGGGCTTTCCCGGTGCATTCTGGGAGTTGTAGTTCCTCTTTCTCCGGCTGTCTCACACCCTCTGTCCCCTCCCCCAACTTCCCCACCTACTTCATCGCTCAACTGCCAGTGTCGTTATCATCATCCTAAACGATAATAGTAAATAATGGCAATATTATTAAATGCGTGGATTTTAGGTTAACGAACCTCCACACACACTCTGTTTAACAAGCTGTTAATTTCTTTGATTTGGAGGAGGCCAAGGTAGCAATTACTCAAATTGGCACCAAAATCTGGAAATTCCCACACCAGCAGGTTCCTTGCACTCCGCTCCCTCCTTGGCTGGAGAGAATTTGTTTCCAAGGATTGTAGACCACAGCAAGGCTTCTTCAGGCTTGAATACCAGGGTTCATCACAATCCACGTGTCTACGGGCACTATTTCAAAGATTAGAGTTTACACAGCAAGGTGGTAAGGTCAGAAATAATTTAGTACTACTATCCTTATTCTACAGAGCATGAGGCAACTCCTACACCAATCTTAAATACTTCATTCATTCAATAAATATTTATTAAGCACCTCCTATGTGCTAATCACCTTGCTGGACATGAGGATATAATGGTGAACTAAGAAAGACTAAATTCAGCCGGGAGCAGTGGCTCACGCCTGTAATCCCAGCACTTTGGGATGCCGAGGCAGGAGGATCACCTGAGAGCGGGAGTTCAAGACCAGCCTGGCCAACGTGGTGAAACCCCATTTCTACTAAAAATACAAAAATTAGCCGGGCGTGGTGGCGGGCGCCTGTAGTCCCAACTACTCGCAAGGCTGAGGCAGGAGAATCGCTTGAACCCAGGAGGCAGAGGTTACAGTGAGCCGAGATCGTGCCACTGCAGTCCAGCCTGGGCGACAGAGTGAGACTCTGTCTCCAAAAAAAAAAAAAGGAATAGGAAGACTAAATTTACACAGCCCCCCAGTATAGTCTGTGGGTCTATAGTGTCAGCATCACCTGGGAACTTGTTAGAAATGCCGCTAGAGCTTCACTTCAGATCTACTGAATGAGAATTTGCAGTTTTAACAAGGTCCCCAGGTGATTCTTATGCACAGTGAAGTTTGAAAGATGCTGCCCTATAAGGTCCTCCAAAAGAAGTGTTATGGAACCCAGGAGCCAACCAGGCAAAAGGGCCAGTGAAGAGTGTTCCAGGCATCGCCTATATTTATGTCAGATTTTCACTATCATTTCAAAAGTTTTATCTTTTCCCTCGTTCCCATGAATATACACTTGTACTTTGTCAGATCATGTGTTGTGAGTTGAGCCTCCCTTACATAACCTCCTATGCACACACACCTGGGGCAGCAGCAATGAGCTAAGATTGAACATCTTTTGCAGCTATCATTTCATGCCTCAAAAAACCTAGGCTTTTTTAAATTGTAAAACATACATAACATAAAATTTAACATTTTAACCATATTTAAAGGTATAATTCAATAGGATTAAATACATTCACAATGTCATGCAACCATCGTACTACCCATTTCCAGAACATGTTCACCATGCCAAACATTAAGCAATAACTCCTTCCCCCCAGCCCTTGATAACCTCTTTATGTTCTGAAAAAGGTGGGCTATTTTAGTTGTTTCTGAAAGGAGTGCATTGTTCTTTCAAATTGTACATTGCTGCTGGTCCGGGTGCAGTGGTGTTTAAAACTAATTGATCACAACCAGTTACAGATTTCTTTGTTCCTTCTACACGCCCACTGCTTCACTTGACTAGCCTTAAAAAAAAAAAAAATAAATTGCACGGCCGGTTGCGGTGGCTCACGCCTGTAATCCCAGCCCTTTGGGAGGCCGAGGCAGGGTGGATCACGAGGTCAGGAGTTTGAGACCAGCCTGGCCAGCATAGTGAAACACCATCTCTACTAAAAATACAAAAATTAGCCAGCTGTGGTGGCATGCGCCTGCAGTCTCAGCTACTTAGGAGGCTGAGGCGGGAGAATCACTTGAACTCGGGGGGTGGAGGCTGCAGTGAGCCAAGACCACACCATTGCACTCCAGCCTGGGTGACAGAGACTCCATCTCAAAATAAATAAATTCATTGTACATAGAAAACCACACAGAGAAGGAGGACACGTCTGAATGAAGAGATTTCTTTTTCTTTTTTCAGACGAAGTCTCGCTCTTGTCCCCTAGGCTGGAGTGCAATGGCGTGGTCTCAACTCTCTGTAACCTCTACCTCCCAGGTTCAAGCAATTCTCCTGTCTCAGCCTCCCAAGTAGCTGGGATTACAGGCGTCCGCCACTACACCCAGCCAATTTTTGTATTTTAAGTAGAGACGGGGTTTCACCATGTTGGACAGGCTGGTCTCGATCTCCTGACCTCGGGTGAGCCACCCTCGTTGGCATCCCAAAGTGCTAAGATTACAGGCGTGAGCCACCACACCCGGCCTGAACGAAGAGATTTCCTATAACCTCCTTTATTTGACCACTTTGTTCAAGGGAGATAAAGACAGAGCAGAGATTTGTCTTCCTGACTGTGTCTCCTCTTGGGCTCTCTGTTGGGCACTTCTGTTGCTGCTACCTTCTCTCCTAAAATGACTCCCCACTGTCTTTCATCTGATTAAGACAATGCTAAAACTGGTTCTCAAGCTTTGGTGTTCATCAGAGTCACCTGCGGAGCTTGTTAAGCTCACAACTGTCCAGGCCCCACCCCTGGGAATTCTGACTCAGAAGGTCTGGGGTGGGGCTTGGACATCCAAGTCATTAACAAGCTCCCCAGATGATTCTGATCAGGCCAAAGTTTGAGAACCACTGCCTTTAAGATTCTGGCAGGCATCACCACTTTGAAAATACATGTCTGACTATTCCAGGTGAGTTAACTGCTCCCATAATGTGCTATGCAAATAAGGGAAGGTCTGAGTGCCCCCCAAAGTTTCCCCCAACCTGAGAGCAACAGTGGTAAGCTTAGAGGACCCAAAGATGTTGTTTCTGGAACCCAGAGTGTGGAGTCCAGAAACAGGTTAGGTTATGACAGAACAGGTTAAGGAAGGGACACTTCGGAAACAAGGACATGGAGTAGAGCCTAGAAATTTTCCCTGGTGCTTTACTCTTCAACAATGCTTACTAGGCAAAAAATAATCTAAGAGGTGTTTAGAGAAATTAGTTGCAGATGATACTGAAGAAGGTGGGCTGCTCTACTTAAAAATGCAATGGAGATTTAGCCCTCTGAGCAGTCACTGAAAAAGAATCTGGCTGGGCATTGTGCTCATGCCTGTAATCCCAGCACTTTGGGAGGCCAAGATGGGAGGATTTCTTGTAAGCCAAGAGTTCGAGACCAGCCTAGGCAACATAGCAAGATCCCTATCTCTACCAAAAAAAATTTTTTTTAATAAAGGAATCATCCTAAAGATGGGTTTTTTTTTTTTAGGCCTGGTGCAGTGGTTCACACCTGTAATCCCAGTACTTTGGAAGGCCAAGGCAGGCGGATCATGAGGTCAGGAGATAGAGACCATCCTGCCTAACACGGTGAAACCCCATCTCTACTAAAAATACAAAACAAAAATTAGCTGGGCATGGTGGTAAGCGCCTGTAGTCCCAGCTACTCGGGAGGCTGAGGCAGGAGAATGGCGTGAACCCCGGAGGTGGAGCTTGCAGTGAGCTGAGATCGCCCCACTGCACTCTAGCCTGGGCGACAGAGCAAGACTCTGTCTCAAAAAAAAAAAAAAAAAAAAAAAAGAAGGGTTATTTTTGGCTGGACATGGTGGCTCATGCCTGTAATCTCAGCACTTTGGGAGGCCGAAGTGGGTAAATCAGCTGAGGTCAGGAGTTCGAGACCAGCCTGGCCGACATGGTGAAACCCTGTCTCTACTAAAAATACAAAAATTAGCTGGACGTGGTGATGCACTCCTGTAATCTAGCTACTCTGGAGGCTGAGGGGGGAGAATCGCTTGAACCTGGGAGGTGCAGGTTGCAGATCAGCACTCCACCCTGGATGACACAGCAAGACTCTGTCTCAAAAAAAAAAAAAAATGTGTCTTTGTTTTATTTATTTATTTTTGAGACAGAGTCTCACTCTGTCACTCAGGCTGGAGTGCAGTGGCACGATCTTGGCTCACTGCAACCTTCACCTCCTGGGTTCAAGCGATTCTCCTGCCTCAGCCTCCCTAGTAGCTGGGACTACAGGCACACGCCACCACGCCTGGCTAATTTTTGTATTTTTAGTAGAAATGGGGTTTCACCATGTTGACCAGGCTGATCTCGATCTCCTCACCCCAAATAATCCTCCTGCCTCAGCCTCTCAAAGTGCTGGGATTACAGGCATAAGCCACTATGCCCAGCCAAGTTATTGTGTCTTTAGTAAGTATCTAGGTCTACGGGTTACTTAAGACAAACCTGCCCCTTCCCAGCTTTTAAATCTCAGTTAATTTCACGTATCCTCCTTGAGCCTCAGTTTTCTCATCTGTAAAATGTAGCTCACAATGTCTTACCCACTCAAATGTGTTGATGCAGTAAATGGAAAAGATGAATGTAAAAACCCCTTGTAAACTATAAATGGCTTTCATAAAGGTAATGTGAAGTGTTGATTACAAGGTATAATGTGATGGTGGTATTACCATATAATTATTAATATCAATCCTCCATTTGCCCCATTTTTTACTCATGTAAATCATGTAAGGAGTAGCCACTCTTGGATTTTTTTGGTCTCAAGATCTGTCTGTTCATTTTGGGGGGGGGGATTTTTTTTTCTTTTTTCTTTTTTTGAGATGAAGGTTCGCTGTTGTCGCCCAGGCTGGAGTGCAATGGCATGATCTCCACTCACTGCAATCTCCGCCTCCTGGATTCAAGCGATTCTCCAGCCTCAGCCTCCCAAGTAGCTGGGATTAGAGGTGCGCCACCACCACGCCGGGCTAATTTTTGCATTTTTAGTAGAGACAGGGTTTCACCATGTTGGCCAGGCTGCTCTCAAACTCCTGACATTAGGTGATCTGTCTGCCTCAGTCTCCCAAAGTGCTGGGATTACAGGCGTGAGCCACCGCACCCGGCCTCTCCTTTTTTTTTTTTTTTCTTTTGAGACAAGGTCTCGCTCTGTTGCCCGGGCTGGAATGCAGTAGTGCAATCATAGCTCGCTGCAGCCTCAACCTCCCAGACTCAAGTGATCCTCCTGTTCCAGCCTCTACACATAGCTGGTACTACACGTGCTATGCCACCACACCTGGCTGCTATTTTATTTTTAATTTTTTGTAGAGACAGAGTCTCACTGTGTTGCCCAGACTGCTCTTAAATTCCTGGGCTTAAGCAAGTGATCCTCCCACCTCTGCCTCCCAAAATGTTGGGATTATTGGCATGAGCCACTGTGCTGGCCTTTTTTCCTGTTTTTGAAGATGCCGTGGCATTGATTCCCTCTCTTTGCAGTGAAGGTATGTTCACATTTTTATGAGACACCTTTTCTCTCTGGGCATTTTGCCATTTGTTCCTTCATAAACCCACCTCTCCTCTTCTGACCTCCTCATCCCTCCACTTTAATCCTTCCTTTTCCTTTCCAGAGCTGAGCCCACCCTTGACCAGGTAGGTTCAAAAAGCAGTCCCAAAGCAGAGCCAAATGACAGCCCTGGTTTCACTTATTTTGGCTTATGAAACTGGAGCCCTCCTTGAGCAGAGGTGAGTTTGCTAAGCTCACCAATGTTTTCTGCCATTCAGAATGTCTGTCGTTTCCTCTAAGACAACACTGCGGCTGGGAGTGTCTGTTTATATGTGGTGCACACACAGCCACCCTGCGCTGGAATGAGCGACGGTCTTCCTTATCAGGTACAGCCAGGGGGTGCCTGTGAGGAACAGCTGTCCGACCCTGGCTGACTCACCAGTGTTGCAATCTGGGAAATGTATTCAGGGCCTGTTTATCTCTGCCCAGGGCAGGGCCAAGCTTGAGCCACGAAGCCTCCGATCTCAGGAGCAGCTTCTCCAGGGCAAGAAAACAAGTTTGGAGAGAATCTAATGCTTTCAGCAAGACACTCAGACGGAGTAAGATGAAACCGGTTATTGGGTGGAATGAGTAGCAGAGCCCAGGCCAGAAGCTGCTCTGTCTCTGAAGTTACCTGTTAACTCCAACAGCTCTGGAACCAAAGTGAATTGATCCCTGTCCCCACCAAGTGTGAAAATCCCTGTAGAAAGCCCCCCAGTTCCATTTCGCTGCTTCTCAGTGGGAAAGTCGTTCATTTTGAGCTACGGCATTCTCGGCGTTTGGGATCACAGGTCCAGGCCCTTCTAGAAGGTAATCGTGTCAGTAGTTTCTTTGCTGCTGTGGAAGTAAAGGCTTAAAACCCATTTCAAGTTATCTGCATGTAACTTTGTAACAGTTTGTCCCCAGAGAAACAGTCAGAGTTCAGGAGCATGCAGCGTGATTCAGTTAGCCCACGGAACTTAGAGACAGAAGACTCCTTCCAGCCTAGGATTTACCTGTGATTGATATATAACTTGGGCAAGTAACTGAACCTTTATGCCTCAGTTTCCTCATCTATAAAACAGGATGATAGCAACTGTACTTCCTTTGCCTAGGTCAAATAGGATCAAATAGGAGATGATGCAACCTCTGATGAGCTAGTCATCTATAAAGTATTATCCGGTCCTCTGTACACACACACACACACACACACACTCCCCAATGCCAAGCTTCAAGGAGGAAGCAAGGCTGAAAATTATTCACACCTACATTGAAAGCTCTCATTTGGGCCAGCTCCTCTGTTCAGAGCCTGCATGTTGTCAGTTGCAGCCTCCTGTCTTTCCTTCACTGCTTTCTCGTCTCACTGATCTGGAAATGCTGGAAGCCCCAGACTCAGTTCTCAGGTCTCTATCTACTCTTCTTTATCTACAGGTAATACTCTAAGTGACTTTACCCAACCTCAAAGCTTTAAATGCCATCTATACTTTGACTCCCTAATGTATATTCCTGACATGGGCCCTTGCCCCATGTTATTGTTTGAATGTCGCCTCTAAAACTCATGTTGAAATTTGCCAACATGATGATATTTAGAGGTGGAACATTGGCTGGGTGCAGTGGCTCATGCGTGTAATCCCAGTGCTTTGAGAGGCCAAGCAGAAGGATCGTTTGAGTCCAGACTGGGCAACATAGTGAGACTCTTGTCTCTATAAAAATGTTTTAAAAATTTGCCAGGCATGGTGGTGCATGCCAGTAGTCTCAGCTATTCGGTAGGCTGAGGTGGGAGGATCACTTGAGCCCAGGAATTGGAGGCTGCAGCGAGCTATGATCGAGCGAGTCACTGCACTCTAGCCTGGGTGACAGACACCCAGAATCTTAAAGGTTTCACCTCTTTTGTTCTTTTTTTTTTTTTTTTTTTTTTGAGAGGGAATTTAGCTCTTGTTGCCCAAGCTGGAGTGCAATGGCGCCATCTCGGCTCACTGCAACCTCCACCTCCCAGGTTAAAGTGATTCACCTGCCTCAGCCTCCCGAGTAGCTAGGATTACAGACATTCGCCACCACATCTGGCTAATTTTTTGTGTGTATTTTTAGTAGAGACGAGGTTTCACCATGTTGGCCAGGCTGGTCTGAAACTCCTGACCTCAGGTGATGCACCCACCTCGGCCTCCCAAAGTGCTGGGATTGCAGGCGTGAACCACCGTGCCTGGCTTCTCTTTCATTATTTATTTATTTATTTATTTATTTTTGAGACAGAATTTCACTTTTGTTGCCCAGGCTGGAGTGCAATGGCGCAATCTCGGCTCACCGCAACCTCTGCTTCCCGGGTTCAAGCGATTCTCCTGCCTCAGCCTCCCAAGTAGCTGGTATTACAGCAATGTGCCACCACACCCGGCTAATTTTGTATTTTTAGTAGAGATGGGTTTTTTCCATGTTGGTCAGGCTGATCTTGAACTCCCGACCTCAGGGGATCCACCTGCCCCAGCCTCCCAAACTGCTGGGATTACAGGCGTAAGCCACCACACCCGGTGACTATTTATTTATTTTTTGAGACGGAGTTTTGCTTTTATTGCCCAGGCTGGAATGCAGTGACACGATCTCAATCTCAGCTCACAGAAACCTCTGCCTCCTGGGTTCAAGCAGTTCTCCTGCCTCAGCCTCACGAATAGCTGAGATTACAGGCATGTGCCACCACGCCCAGCTAATTTTGTATTTTTAGTAGAGGCAGGGTTTCTCCATGTTGGTCAGACTGGTCTCAAACTCCCCACCTGAGGTGATCCACCTGCCTCAGCCTCCCAGAGTGCTGGGATTACAGATGTGAGCCACTGCACCCAGCTCTCTTTTCTTTTTTAAGAGGTGATTAGGTTGTGAGTGCTCTGTGTTCTTCTGTTATAGCAACAGAAAAAAGACTAAGACACCCCTGAACTCAGAGGCATATACATAGCTGCCTGTGCGACATCTCATGTCCAAAAATAAATTTCTGATACCACCTCCTCACCTCTTCCTCACATACTTTTCCCCATCTCAGTCAATGACAACTATCAAGTTGAAATATATGAAATTACCTTTTAAGGTTAAGAACTATCAAATATTGGTAATTTCATTTGGTTCAACCTAATACATTCTTCTAGCTGCTCAGGCCAAGGACCTTGAATTATAGTCCCCGACCCTTTTCATTCTCTAGCCCCTTCATCCAATTATCAGGAAATCCTGTTGGCCCTACCATCAAAATATATCCAGAATCTTTTCCTCGCCTTCTCTATCAAGCCATCATCTCTTACATAGATTGCTATAATCACTTCCCAATTGGCCTCACTTCATCAACCCCTGTATTCAACTCAGAAGCCAGTGAGCCTAACTATAAAGCAAATCTTGTCTCCCTACTGTTCAAAACCCTCCAAGCGCTTCCCAGTTCACATCATGTAAAAGCCAAAGCCATCACAGGATTCAAGGCCCTACAGGAGGGTCCTGTCCAATTCTGTACAGTTCTGTCACTCTCCGATTCTCTCACTCACTCCTTTCTACCCACACTGGTCTTTTTCTTTTTCTCTTTCTCTTTTTTCACATGTATATATATTTATTTATTTTATTATTATTATTATTATTTTTGAGATGGAGTCTCACTCTGTCGCCCAGACTGGAGTGCAGTGGTGCAGTCTCGGCTCACTGTGAGTTCCGCCTCCTGGGTTCATGCCATTCTCCTGCCTCAGCCTCCTAAGTAGCTGGGACTACAGGCGCCCACCACCACGCCTGGCTAGTTTTTTTGTATTTTTTAGTGGAGACGGGGTTTCACTGTGTTAGCCAGGATAGTCTTGATCTCCTGACCTCGTGATCCACCCACCTTGGCCTCCCAAAGTGCCGGGATTACAGGCGTGAGCCACCGTGCCCGGCCTTCACATGTATATGTATTTTAAGACTAGTCAGGTGAAGCAGTGGGGGTGGAGAAGCAACAGAGAAATCTGTAATCAATAGTGGTAAACACTGCACTGGGTTTCTTGCTGTTCCTCAGATACACCAAGCATGCCCCGGCCTCAGAGCCTTTGCACTTTGCTACTTTCTCAGCCTAAAATATTCTTCCCCCAGATAAGCATATGGCCTACGCCCTAATGTCCTTTGGGTCTTTGCTGAAATGTCACCTTCTCAGTACAGCCTTCCCTGAGCACCTTAGTTTTTAATTATTTAGAGATAGAGCCTTGCTCTGTCGTCCAGGCTGGAGTGCTGTGGTGTGATTATGCCTCAGCCAGTCTCAACCTCCCAGGCTCAAGTGATCCTCCCACCTCAGGCCCCCAAGTAGCTGGGACTACAGGTGTGTGCCACCATACCTGGCTGACTTTTTAAAAAATTTTTTGGTAGACATAGGGTCTCGCTATATTGTCCAGGCTGGTCTTGAACTCCTTGGCTCAGGTGATCCTCCTACCTCAGACTCCCAAAGTGCTGGAATTAGAGACATGAGCCGCTGCACCCAACTTATTTATTTACTTATTTTTGAGACAGAGTCTCACATTGTCAACTAGGATGGAGTGCAGTGGCACAGTCTTGACTCACTGCAACCTCAGTCTCCCAGGTTCAAGTGATTCTCATGTCTCACCCTTCTGAATAGCTGGGATTACAGGCACCTGCCACCATGGCTGGCTAATGTTTGTATTTTCAGTAGAGACGGGGTTTTACCATGTTGGCCAGGCTGGTCTATGAACTCCTGACCTCAGGTGATCCATTCGCCTCGGTCTCCCAAAGTGCTGGGATTACAGGCGTGAGCCACTGCGACCAGCCTATTTACTTATTAATTTTTTTTTTTTTTTTTTTTTTGAGACGGAGTCTCGCTCTGTCGCCCAGGCTGGAGTGTAGTGACGTGACTGCCGCTCACTGCAACCCCTGCCTCCTGGGTTCAAGTGATTCTTCTGCCTTAGCCTCCGGAGTAGCTGGGACTACAGGCTCATGCCACCACGCCCGGCTAATTTTTGTAGTTTTTAGTAGAGGCGGGGTTTCACCATGTTGGCCAGGCTGGTATTGAACTCCTGACCTCAGGCGATCCACCCACCTTAGCCTCCCAAAGTGCTAGGATTACAGGCGTGAGCCACCGCGCCCGGCCATTTATTTAGTTTTTAGAGACAGGTTCTCACTATTTTGCCCAGGCTGGCCTCAGATTTCTGAGCTCAAGCAATCCTCCCATCTCACCCTCCTGAGTATCTGGAATAATAGGCACAAACCACTGTGCCCAGTTTAAATTGCAGTACCAACTCTATCCCGGTACATCCTCTTCCTTTTTCTTTTGTTTTTCCTTATTACCATTTCATATACTGTATTTTACTCAAATAATGTATTTAATTCAGGATGTAAGCTGCATGAAGAGAGGGACCTTTGTCTAATTCACTGTTATATATCCAATGTCTAGAGTAGTATGTGGTACATAGTAAGTGTTCAAATAGTGAATGAATGAAATGAAGAAGGAAGACCAGCTGAAAAGGTAACACAAAATTAACAGCTGAAAGCAGCTCCTTGGAAGCTCACAAAGTTAATTCTTCCTAACGGTCTGTATAGAGTGGCAGGAAACCTCACATCCTGAGCACCTACTCTGAACCAGGAACTGTAGCAAGGTGCATTACTTACAACCAAACAACCTGGCAGGACAGGTGTTATTCTGCTTGTTGCACAGCTGAAGAACCTTCGGTTCAAAGAAGTCATGTAAGCTGCCCAAGGTCACAGAGTCAGTAATGGAAGCATCAGGATTCAAATCCAAGTCCCCAATGTCAAAGCACATGCCACTTGCAATCTGCCGTGCCACCTTGTTAATTCAGTCAGTGAAATTTGTAGGTGTTGGGAAACTTAATTTTACCTCCTTCGTGACCAGAAGTCGACTAGGCCACTCCTTTTTTTTTTTTTTTTAACTTTTATTTTAGTTGCAGAGATACAGGTGCAGGTTTGTTATATAGGCAAACTGCATGTCACAGGGGGTGTAGTATACAGATAATTTCATCGCCCAGGATCTAGGCCATTCTAAACCACATTAATGTTCCTCTGAAAAGAAATGATCTGTTCTCCAGAGTTCCCCCTCTCAGCAAATGACACCATCATTCAATCAGCTGCCCAGACTAAGCCCTTGGAGTCTCCCTTGACTGTTTTTGTTTTGTTTTGTTTTGTTTTTTTAAAACAGTCTTGCTCTGTCACCCAGGCTGGAGTGCAGTGGCATGATCTTGGCTCACTGCAACCTCTGCCCCCAACCCCGGGCTCAAGCAATTCTCCTGCCTCAGCCTCCCGAGTAGCTGGGATTACAGGCGCCTGCCACTGTGCCTGGCTAATTTTTGTATTTTTAGTAGAGACAGGGTTTCACCATGTTAGCCAGGCTGGTCTTGAATTCCTGACCTCATGATTCACCTGCCTCGGCTTCCCAAAGTGCTGGGATTACAGGTGTGAGCCACCGCAGCCGGCCTATTGTTTTATTCTTTATCATCCCCATACCCAGTCTATCAGCAAATTCCACAAGACCCCCCCCCCCCACCCCGAACATATTTGCCAAACCTGAGCCCTTCTCCCTGTGTCCCACACCTAAAGTGAGACACCATCCTCTGTGCGATCCATTCTAACTGGCCTCTCTGCTCCCGCTGTTTGCCCACAGTGACTTCTCCCCTCACCCTACAGTCTGTTCCTCACCCAGCAGCCACCGAGACGTTTCTTTTTCTTTTCTTTTCTTTTCTTTTCTTTTTTTTTTTTTTTGAGACAGAGTTTCATTGTTGTCATCCAGGCTGGAGTGCAGTGGTGCGATCTCAGCTCACTGAAACCTCTGCCTCCCAGGTTCAAGCAATTCTCCTGCCTCAGCCTCCCGACAGCTGGGATTACAGATGCCTGGTACCATGCCCATCTAATTTTTGTTTTTTTGGTAGAGACAGGGTTTCACCATGTTGGCCAGGTTGGTCTTGAGCTCCTGACCTCAGGTAATCCACCCGCCTTGGCCTCCCGAAGTGCTGGGATTATAGGCGTGAGCCACCACACCCGGCCTCTTTATCTATCTATCTCTATCTATCTATCTATTTATCTATTTATTTTTGAGACAGAGTTTTGCTCTTGTTGCCCTGGCTGCCAGGCTGGAGTGCAATGGCGCGATCTCGGCTCACTGCAACCTCTGCACCCCGGGTTCAAGCGATTCTCCTGCCTCGGCCTCCGGAGTAGCTGGGATTACAGGCGTGCGCCACCACGCCCGGCTAATTTTGTGTTTTTAGTAGAGACAGGGTTTCTCCATGTTGGTCAGGCTGGTCTCGAACTCCAGACCTCAGGTGATCCGCTGGCCTCAGCCTCCCAAAGTGCTGAAATTACAAACATGAGCCACCATGCCTGGCCTAAGATATTTTAAGTTTGAATATATATTTATTTAAAACGCAAGTAAATTTCAGTATTTATATGTATCTATGTGTATGTATATGTGTATACATGTATGTACACACATGGTAATAATATATATGGTTCTGCTATTAGCTATTTCTTTTTATTAAGGTATAATTGACAAATAAAAATTGTGTGTGTGTTGTTTTTTTTTTTTTTTTGAGACGGGGTCTTGCTCTGTCAGCCTCCCGCCTCAGCCTCCCAAAGTGTTGAGATTACAGGTGTGAGCCATCACGCCAGGCCAAAATTGTGTATTGTATGGTATAATATTATAACATAATATTTGGATATGTGTATACATGATGAAATGGTTAAATCTAGCTACTTAACATACTCATCACCTCACATGTTCATCATTTTTTGTTATGAGACAGAGATGTTTAAACTCTGTCTCTACCAAAAATACAAATATTAGCCAGGCATGGTGGTGGGCGCCTATAATCCCAGCACTTTGGGAGGCTGAGGCAGGTGGATCACTTGAGGTCAGGAGTTCGAGACCAGCCTGGCCAACAAGGTGAAACCCTGTCTCTGCTAAAAATACAAAAATTAGCCGGGCATGGTGGTGGCGCCTGTGATCCTAGCTACTCAGGAGGCTGAGGCAGGAGAGTCGCTTAAACCTGGGAGGCAAACATTACAGTGAGCTGAGATCATGGCACTGCACTAAGGCATGGGCGACAGAGCGAGACTCTGTCTCCAAAAAAAAAAAAAAAAAAGGTTAAGTATGGCCTGGCATGGTAGCTCATGCCTGTAGTCCCAGGACTTTGGGAAGCCAGGGTGAAAGCATGACTTGAGCCCAGGAGTTCAAGAGCAGCCTGGGCAACAAGGAGACCCCATTTCTACAAAAAGAATCTTTAAATTAGCTGAACATGGTAGCATGTGCCTGTGGTGCCAGCTACTCAGGAGGCTGAGGTGGGAGGATCGCTTGAGCATGGCGGGTTGAGGCTTCAGTGAGCTATGTTCACGCCACTATATTCTAGCCTGGGTGACAGAGTGAGACCCTGTCTCAAAAAAAAAAAAGAAAAAGTTAAGTCTGGCAAAACTTAACCAAATTTGTTTTGTTTTGTTTTGTTTTGTTTCGTGTGATCTCAGCTCACTTCAACTTCTGCTTCCTGGGTTCAAGCGTTTCTCCTGCCTCAGCCTCCTTAGTAGCTGGGATTACAGGCGTGTGCCGCCACACCTGGCTAATTTTTGTATTTTTGGTAGAGACGGGGTTTCACCATGTTGGCCAGGCTGGTCTTGAACTCCTGGCCTATGGTGATCTGCCCACCTCGGCCTCCCAGAGTGCTGGGATTACAGGAGTGAGCCACCGCACCCTGCCTCCAAAGTTTTCTTATTCCCAACAATGCAAGCCAGGACTCCTCTGCTAATTTTGCTGGAGGAGAAGTGAGGTTGCATTAGGGGAAAGTGAGATGTATAAATTTGCTTAGTTGACTAAAGGAAAAGAAAGCTAAAGTGGGAAAGCAGGACTCTGATTTCTTTCCCTCCCTCAGTTTCTCTCATTCTTACTTTCTCCTGCTGTTTCTAAAGCATCTTTGGTTTCTCCAGGGTGCTCTGGTTGCTTGGCTTGTAAATGCCTTTGGCCTTCCTCCAGAGGTCACACGGCAAAAGATCCATCATGCCTTCAGCTGACAGCTCTGTATCGTCAAGCAGGGGAAGGGGTGAAGGATAATTTTTACCAAACTGTAAGATGTTTGGCTTGATTCCTATCACATTCTGTTTGGCTAAAAATGAAGCTGTTCTAGGCCAGGCACAGTGGCTCATGCATATAATCCCAGCACTTTGTGAGGCCAAGGCGAGTGGATCACGAGGTCAGGAGTTCGAGACCAGCCTGACCAACATGGTGAAACTCTGTCTCTATTAAAAATGCAAAAATTAGCTGGGTGTGGTGGTGTGTGCCTGTAGTCCCAGCTACTTGGGAGGCTGAGGCAGGAGAATCGCTTGAACTCGGGAGGCAGAGGTTGCAGTGAACCGAGATCACGCCATTGCACTCCAGCCTGGCAACAGGGTGAGACTCTGTCTCAAAAAAAAAAAAAAAAAAAAAGATGCTGTTCCAGGCCGGGCGCATTGGCTCATGCCTGTAATCTCAGCACTTTGGGAGGCCGAGGCAGGTGGATCACCTGAGGTCAGGAGTTTGAGACCAGCCTGACCAACATGGAGAAACCCCATCTCTATGAAAAATACAAATTAGCAATTAGCTGGGTGTGGTGGTGCGTGCCTGTAATCCCAGCTATCGGGAGGCTGAGGCAGGAGAATCGCTTGAACCTGGGAGGCAGAGGTTGCAGTGAGCCGAGATTGCACCATTGCACTCCAGCCTGGGCAATAAGAGTGAAATTCTGTCTCAAAAAAAAATAAATAAATAAATGAAGCTGTTCCAATACCATATTTTTGGTTACCTGGACAGTGGTTGGGCCAGTGATCTAGGCCTTCTGCATAGTTTCAAGCCCAGCACAAACTTGGAAGGTCTCTAGGCCTTGCAGACACTTGCTTCGTTTTTTGTTGTTGTTGTTGTTGTTTTTCTTTTTTTTCTTTTAAGACGAGGTCTCGCTCTGTCGCCCAGGCTGGAGTGTAATGGTGCGATCTTGGCTCACTGCAACCTCTGCCTCTTGGGTTCAAGTCATTCTCCTGCCTCAGCCTCCCAAGTAGCTGGGACTACAGGTATGCACCACCACACCCAGCTAATTTTTGTGTTTTTAGTAGAGATGGGTTTTACCATGTTGGCCAGGCTGGTTGCAAACTCCCGACCTCAAGTGGTCCGTCCGCCTCGTCCTCCCAAAGTACTGGGATTACAGGTGTGAGCCACCACACCAGGACAAGATAGTTGCATCATTTTGTCATGAGGAGAGAGCACAAGAAATCTTTCAATTCACATACTTTTTAAATGAAAACCAGTGCTTACAGAAGTTGCAGTCACAATACATCTGGCTGCTCAGAACATCAAATTTAGAATCCAAACAGTTTTTCCCTAAGTCAATGTTCTGGACCCAGTTTATACACCTCCTTAGATTTGCTAAGCCCCACTCCTTCCCAGGCCTTGGTCCTGCCTGGGTCTCTCAGTCTTGCTGTGCTTCCGGTGTAGCGGGAGCAGTGCCGGCTGCATCCTTCTGTGGCCCTCCAGGCACAGCTGTCACTGCCATGGCTTCTTTCCTCACACAGCCACTGCCTCAACCTCCCCTAGGAGTGAGGGCCAAGGTGCAGCAGCTCCAGCACCGAACTGGAGTCCAGGACCTTCTGGCTCCCCAGTAGTTGCTGAGAGGGGCCCAGTAACACAACCCGCATATGAAGGGGAGTTAACACCGTGGGGTGGACTTTGACCGAAAAGAGAGAGGAGGCTGGAAGGAGCCCGCAGGTGCTCATTCTGCTGCTGCTTTGTCCGCATGTGATTCTTCTAACACTTGGAGGCCCCCAAATGAATGAAAACACAATGACCTGTCATCTATAATGAGAACACGTTCCTTCCTTCCTCCGCTGCCTAGCTTCCCCTCTTCCTCACTCTTGCTGCCCTGGGCTTGCAGCCCTCCCCAGTGAAACATTAACCTTCGGGCTTTGCCTCCAACTCTGTTTTCTAGGAAGCCAGGTCAGGACAGGCAAACTATGCATTTACTTGAGGGCAGGAGCTTTACAAACCCTCCTGCTCTTCTACCTTGCACCCTTGAGTAGAAACTTCTCTCCTCTCTGGGAGGGAATGGTACTAGAAAAATAACTCTATCCCTTCTTCCAACCTCCAGTACTCCCAGGGGTAGGCACCAGCCCTTGGCAGGAAGAAAGGGGGTGACTGTCCTGCATGTAGCCAGTAGTGTTGTCTAAGACTGGGGTTGGGGGAGAGTAAGTTGAATTCTGTGAGGAAAAGATAGGAAGCCCATTTTGATGTGGACACCAACCAAATTTTTTTTTTTTTTTTTTTTTGAGACGGAGTTTCACTCTTGTCACACAGGCTGGAGTGCAGCGATGCGATCTCGGCTCACTGCAACCTCTGCCTCCCGGGTTCAAGTCATTCTCCTGCCTCAGCCTCCCGATAGCTGCGATTACAGGCACCCACCACCACGCCCGGCTAATTTTTGTATTTTTAGTAGAGACGGGGTTTCTCCATGTTGGTCAGGCTGGTCTCGAACTCCTGACCTTAGGTGATCTGCCCGCCTCGGCCTCTCAAAGTGCTGGGATTACAGATGTGAGCCACCGAGCTCGGCCATTACCTGTATCTTCTTGCCTCAGAAGGAACGTCTGTGCAGACACTGCCTTTCCTAAAGTCAGTGTTTGAATTTCTGGTCCCCTGAGGCTATTTTCCTTCTCTCCCCACCCCCACCCCTAAACAGATATTCCTTGTTTTCTTGCAGAAGGCCCCACCCAGGCCTCACCTTCCCCTCCTCCCCTCCATGGTGGCCTTTAGTGCTTGTGTGATTCACACGCGTGCGTGTGCCTTTGTTTGCGGCTCTGTTCACCTCTCTGATGCCTGAAGTTTGAACTCCTGAAAAGGAAACTTTCTGGTATTCACTGGCATTGAATAAAGACAGGAAATAAGTGTCTCAGCACAGAAGAATTTCAGTGTATGCTACATTATCTAAGCTACCTCCTTGCCTGGGATTTTTAACCAGTGCACAAAGAAGGGGTAAACCGCCCACATTCTTTATCTGAGAGCTTCCGAAACACACTCAGGGTATCAGAACCACTGGCCTGGCCTCTTGGTTACTCGCAAGGCTGGTCCCGGCCACCAGCAATGACCAGTTAGCTTCCCTGCTTCCATCCAGCCAAGAGCTAGCCAGGACTTGTCTGTCATGCCTGGTATTTTCTCTTGTTAAACTCCTGACTTCTGGGTTATCCTCAATTCTTTTTTTTTTTTTTGAAATGGAGTTTCACTCTGCCATCCAGGCTGGAGTGCAGTAGCGTGATCTTGGCTCACTGCAAGCTCCACCTCCCGGATTCACGCCATGCTGGGCATGGTGGCGGGTGCCTGTAATCCCACCTACTCAGGAGGCTGAGGCAGGAGAATGACTTGAACCTGGGAGGCAGAGGTTGCAGTGAGCTGAGATCGCACCACTGCACTCCAGCCTGTGTGACAAGAGCGAAACTCCGTCTCAAAAAAAAAAATTTGTTTGGTGTCTTCATCAAAATGGGCTTCCTGTCTTTTCCTCACACACACACAAAAAAGCTAATTTTTGTATTTTTAGTAGAGATGGAGTTTCACCGTATTAGCCAGGATGGTCTCTATCTCCTGACCTCGTGATCCTCCCACCTCGACCTCCCAAAGTGCTGGGATTACAGGCGTGAGCCACCATGCCTGGCCAGGGTTACCCTCAATTCTGAAATCTCTCTCCCCAACCCTGAAGGGGAGAAGAAGGGGTCCAGTAGCTTTGGGAAATGCTTGTCTTTAGGGCAGGGAAGGTGTAAGAGAGTCCCTGGAGTCCTCTCTGCAGTGAGTTCCCTGTCTCGGTTTCCCTCCCCAACTGGCAACTGGGCTCAGAGCTGCTGGCTTCCTCCAGAAGCCAACGGAATGGAAGGCCCTCTGCCCGGACACTGCAGAATGTGAAGTTCACCTGCATGCGGGCCACTCCCTCGCAGGGCAGCCAAGGCTAGGGAGGTTTGGGAGGAAACTCTCAGAGAGGTGCCTGGATGCTTCTCCACACTTACAAATCCAACTGCTCACCCCTACCTTACAAGCCATTAGTTCCTCAAAAGGAAACAAAGAGTAAGATGGGCAGGAAAACTGAGGAAACATTTAGAATTCAAATAGAATAACCACAGCAGCTTGTAGACCTGAAATTATTTTTCACTTTTAGTATCCTTCCTGATTTAATTTAAAAAAAAATTTTTTTTTTTTTTAAACGAAGTGTCACTCTGTTGCCCACGCTAGAGTACAGTGGCGCTATCTCGGCTCACTGCAACCTCCGCCTCCTGAGTTCAAGCGATTCTCCTACCTCAGCCTCCTGAGCAGCTGGGATTACAGGTGCCCGCCACCACAACCAGTTAATTTTTGTATTTTTGGTAGAGACGGGGTTTCACCATGTTAGTCAGACTGGTCCTGAACTGCTGACCTCAGGTGATCTACCCAGAGTGCTGGGATTACAGGCGTGAGCTCCTGCGCCCAGCCTCCTTTCTGATTTGAAAACTAATATGTTCCTGGCTCCCAGCAATTTGGGAGGCCAAGGTGGACGGATCACTTGAGGTCAGGAGTTCAAGACCAGCCTGGGCCACGTGGTGAAACCCCGTCTCTACTAAAACTACAAAAATTAGCTGGGCATGGTGGTGCACTCCTGTCATTCCAGTTACTTGGGAGGCTGAGGCAGGAGAATTGCTTGAACCTGGGAGGCGGAGGTTGCAGTGACCCGAGATCATGCCACTGCGCTCCAGCCTAGGCAACAGAACAAGACTCCGTCTCAAAAACAAAAAAGTAGTATGTTCCTAGTGGGGAAAACTTGGAACATGTAAAGAAAATAACCGTCTTGAGGCCGGGCATGGGTGGCTCATGCCTATAATCCCGACACTTTGGGAGGCTGAGGCGGGTGGATCACGAGGTCAGGAGATGGAGACCATCCTGGCTAACACGGTGAAACCCCGTCTCTACTGAAAATTCAAAAATTAGCCGGGTGTGGCAGCATGTGCCTGTAGTCCCAGCTGCTGGGGAGGCTGAGGCAGGAGAATGGCGTGAACCCAGGAGGCGGAGATTGCAGTGAGCCTAGATCACGCCACTTCACTCCAGCCTGGGCGACAGAGCGAGACTCCATCTCAAAAAGAAAAAGAAAAGAACAATCTTGGAGCTTCATCAGTGACAAGTTAAGAAAAAAAAAAAAAAAAAGGAAAAGAAAATAACAACTATCTGTAATCCCATCTCCCAATTAACTGGGTGTGGTGGTGCAAGTCTGTGGTCCCAGCTACTAGGAGGCTGAGGCAGAAGAATGACTTGAGTCCAGGACGTCGAGGCTGCAGTGACCTATGATTGTACCTCATGACACTCCAGCGTAGGAGAGCAAGATCCTGTTTCTTAAAAATGAAAGAAAAAAAGGCTGGGCATGGTGGCTCACACCTGTAATCCCAGCACTTTGGGAGGCCGAGGTGGGCAGATCACGAGGTCAGGAGTTCGAGACCAGCTTGGCCAACATGACAAAACCCTGCCTCCACTAAAAATACAAAAATTAGCCAGGTGTGGTGGCACACGCCTGTAATCCCAGGTACCCAGGAGGCCGAGGCATGAGGATCACTTGAATCTGCATGGTGGAGGTTGCAGTGAGCCAAGACTGCACCACTGCACTCCAGCCTAGGTAACAGAGACAACTCTGTCTCAAAAAAAAAAAAAAAAAAGGAAAAAAGAAAGAAAAATAAAAGAAAAAAAAATCATAATCCTACCTCCCAGAGAAAACTTCCCTAATATTTGGCATATGTTTATTTTTATGTTCACATATTTTAGCATAGTTGAATTATGTTGTATATATATGTTTGTATCACCTTTTTTCACTTACTATATCATTAGCACCTGCCCCTACCCCTATCATTGTTTTAGCTGTTGCAAAGTATTCCATCATATGGAGGTACCATGATGTATTTAACTGTTGGTCAATAGATGGAAACTTTTTGCATCTCTTTTCTTTTCCTTTCTTTCTTTCTTTCTTTTTTTTTTTTTTTTGAGATGGAGTCTTACTCTGTCACCCAGGCTGGAGTGCAGTGGTGTGATCTCAGCTCATTGCAACCTTCACCTCCCGGGTTCAAGCAATCCTCCTGCCTCAGTCTCCCAAGAAGCTGGGGCTAGAGGTGCATGCCACCATGCCTGTCTAATTTTTGTATTTTTAGTAGAGATGGAGTTTCACCATGTTGGCCAGGCTGGTCTCGAACTCCTGACCTCAGGTGATCTGCTTGCCTCGGCCTTGCAAGTGCTGGGATTATAGGCATGAGCCACCGCGCCCTGCCTCCGAAGACATTTTGAAATAAATAATTGACCCACCCACACCTAAAAAAAAATTAGCTTAATTTTGTTCATTAGCAAAAGATTGTCTTTCTGGGCTATTAAGAGAGGAAAGGAAAAATCCCCTGATGTGTCCATAATGTTGTGTTAGGGCGAAATCTATCTTTGGCTGCAGCTAGAGCACAAAATCAATGTGTGGCCAAGGCAAAGCGCTGGCCAGAGCCAGGAGACTAGAATATTTGTGGAATGTTAGGCTGGGCATGGTGGCTCATGCCTGTAATCCCAGCACTTTGGTAGACCAAGGTGGGAGGATGGCTTGAGCCCAGGAGTTCAAGACCAGCGTGGGCAACATAGCGAAACCCCGTCTCTATAAAAAATGAAAAATTTAGCGGGGCGTGGTGGTGCACACCTGTAGTCTCAGATACTTGGGAGGCTGAGGTCGGAGGATGGCTTGAGCTTAGGAGTTTGAGGCTGCAGTGAGCTATGGTCACACCACTGCAACCCAGCATGGGTGACAGAGTGAGACCCTGCCTCTTTTTTTTTTTTTTGAGACGGAGTCTCGCTCTGTTGCCAGGCCGGAGTGCAGCGGCACTATCTCGGGCTCACTGCCACCATGCCCAGCTGAGACCCTGTCTCTTGAAAAAAAAAACAAAAACAAAAAACAAGTGTTAAAGTTCACTGTTATCTTTGTATAATTGATTGATTAATGTCTCTGATGGTACTGGGAGCTCCACAAGTGTGAAAACCAGATCTCTCTTACGATGTATTCCTAAGGCCCAGCAGAGTCACTGGAGTGTACAGTCAAGTGCTCAGTAAAGATGTAATCAGTGCTTAGATAGGGTGCCTCACCTGCTTTTCTATTGTTTCATTTTTGCTTTTGAGACAGAGTCACACTCTGTATCCCAGGCTGGAGTGCAGTGGTGCAATCTTGGCTCACTACAACCTCCACCTCCCAGGTTCAAGCGATTCTCCTGCCTGAGTCTCCCAAGTAGCTGGGACTACAGGCGCCTGCCACCATGTCCAGCTAATTTTTTGTATTTTTAGTAGAGACAGAGTTTCACAGTGTTAGCCAGGATGGTCTCCATCTCCTGACCTCGTGATCCACCTGCTTCGGCCTTCCAAAGTGCTGGGATTACAGCATGAGCCACCATGCCTGGCCGGAATATTTTTTATTATAGTCCAAGGGTTTGCTTCCCACTGCATTTCAGCTACTTACAAGATCAGTAATTAAATAGAGAAAAAAAATCTATAAATTTGTGTGGTACACCTTGTTTTCTAGAAATGAGTGTTGGTTGTTAGATCTTTCTCTTAAACCCTGCGGGGTTTTGATTGGTGTCTCTTGAGCTCACACACAAATCACTGGAATTAAATTTTCTCACTGAGGGATAGCAATTTGTTTGTTACTGAGATAACTGAGCGTGTTTCCAAGCTACTTCTCTTTCTGGATAAAGAGGAGATCTTGAGTCACAAGGGCTAAGAAGATTGTGCTAAGGAGACCTCCTTGGCCCTGTGCCCTGGAATGGAATAACCCCAGTTGCAGTGTGCTCAGTTGTGCTAACAATGTTTATTTTCAGCACAGGTGGAAACATTTCATCTCATGGCACCTCTGTCTCAAGATCAGTGTTGATTCAGCTGCTTATTATTTGGTCAGTTTTAACATCCTGAAGCCAGGGTTTTGATGGAGCAAGTCACAAAACAAAGCAAAACAAAAACAACCCCTCTACCCCAACACACACAAACGAGTAAATGAACAAACAAAAAACCTACCCTCCCTAGTGCGGTGGCTCATGCCTGGAATCCTAGAACTGTGGGAGGCCGAGGTGGGCGGATCGCCTGAGGTCAGGAGTTCGAGACCAGCCTGGCCAACATGGTGAAACCCCGTCTGTACTAAAAATACAAAAATTAGCCGAGCATTGTGGCAGGCACCTGTAATCTCAGCTACTCAGGAGGCTGAGGCAGAAGAATTGCTTGAACCCAAGAGGCAGACGTTGCAGCGAGCCGAGATGAGCACTGCACTCCAGCCTGGGTGACAAAGTGAGACTCCATCTCAAAACAAACCAACCAACCAACCAACCTACCCAATCATATGAATGCTCTTCCAGCGCTCTTCTTGGGTGTAAAATTTCTCAGGTTGGGCACAGTTGTTCATGCTGTAATTCCAGCAGTTTGAGAGGCCGAAGCAGAAGGACTGCTTGAGCCCAGGGGTTTGAGACCAACCTGGGAAACATGGTGAAACCCTATCTTTACCAAAAATACAAAAATTAGCTGGACATGGTGGTGCTACTCAGGAGGCTGAGGTGGGAGGATTGCTTGAGCCTGGGAGGTTGAGGCTGCAGTGAGCTGTGATCATGCCACTGTGCTCCAACCTGGGCAACAGAGTAAGACCCTGTTTAAAAAAAAAAAAAAATCTCAGCTAAGTCTGCATTTGCTAAATAATTGACACTTTGGCTATTAACTTTCTGGAATCAGGAACGTCAAGTCTATTGACTAATCATGGAACTGATCTTTACAAGTAGCAGAGATTTGGACACATACGATAGAAAATTCCAGTACAAACATTTCACCTGATGCAAACTTGCCCCATGGCTAGGAGGATGAGCTGCTATCATGCTCTGACAATCAGCAGCTCTCTGTTGGTAATAGAACACCAGAGTCATTGGCAGTTAAGCCTCCTAAAGTGGCCAGTAAATACAATATTGTACTGAGGGTTCCAAATTAGACAGGCAATTCATTCATTCATCCAATATTTATTAAGCACCCACCTTGAGAATACAAAGATTGGTAATATGGAGTCTCTGTCCTTAAATTATTTCTTTTTTTTTTTTTAGAGGGAGTCTCACTCTGTCGTCCAGGTTGGAGTGCAGTGGTGTGATCTCGGCTCACTGCAACCTCTGCCTCCCGGGTTCAAGCAATTTGCCTCCTTCAGCCTCCTGAGTAGCTGGAATTATAGGCGCCCCCCACCATGCCCAGCTAATTTTTGTTTTTCAGTAGAGACAGGGTTTCACCGTGTTAGTCAGGCTGGTCTTGAACTCCTGACTTCAGGTGATCTGCCTGCCTCGACCTCCCAAAGTGCTGGGATTACAGGCATGAGCCACCGCACCTGGCCCCTTAAATGATTTCTAAGGCTATCAGGAAGACTGAAATGTGCATAATTACAGCACAGGTGAAGCCTCTCTTTCATTTCTTTTTTGTTTGTTAGGATGAGATGTAAATGCATACCTGATGTATGTAGCAGAATAATCTACTGAGAATCAGCTCGTGTTTGTTTTTGCTGCTGTGGATACCTTAGGAGGAATGAAAGGTATTTTTCCCCTCCCAGTGTGGTACACAGGGCTTTATTCTGATTTCTGGGAAACCTTTTCCTCTAGAAGGTGATCATAGGAGGTGAGGAGTCATTTGTGTAATCTACCAGCAAGATGAGCTTTTATCGTCTCAGATAGCTGTAGGATGTTCAGGGGTTGGAAATGAGAGAGCAGCCGGACCCTAGGAGCATCTCAAGGATGGGGAAGAAGAACTAGGTTGGTAGAGGCCTTGGGGCCTAGGGGAGGGGTAGAGATGCTGAAGTGGAAGAAATCCTTATGCTCTGAGCAGGGAGCTGGGCTAGGAGGCTGTAGGATCCTCTGGAACATCCATGGCCAGAGAGATGGGGGCGACCAGCATTTGAAGCAGCAGCTCTGGCTGGCAGAGCAGCCACAGGAGAGCCAACCAGGGCCTCTAAGTGCTGAAAGACTGGGAGTCCATGGGATCCTGTCTAGGCGCCCAGGGTTAGTGATGATCCAAGGGAGTGGAACCTATCCTTGGAATAGTTGATATTGGGCCTCCCTCCAATCCAGGTGAGTAGGCTTGAGGTGGTTCTAATTAAAGCCAAGAACGTTATTGTTATTATTATTATTATTATTATTATTCTGAGATGGAGTCTCGCTCTATTGCCCAGGCTGGAGTGCAGTGGCGCCATCTCGGCTCACTGCAAGCTCTGCCTCCCGGGTTCATGCTATTCTCCTGCCTCAGCCTCCCCAGCAGCTGGGACTACAGGCGCATGCCGCCACACCCTGCTAATTTTTGAATTTTCAGTAGAGACAGGGTTTCACCGTGTTAGCCAGGATGGTCTCCATCTCCTGACCTCGTGATCCACCCGCCTCGGCCTCCCAAAGTGTTGGGATTACATGCGTGAGCCACCGCGCCCGGCCGATTTCTCTACTCTTAAAAACAGACACTGGCAAGGGAATACTGGCTCACATCAGTATTCCCAGCACTTTGGGCAGATTGCCTGAGCCGAGGAGTTTGAGACCAGCTTGGCCAACATGGCGAGACCCTATCTCTGTTAAAAATATAAAAATTAGCTAGGGCCAGATGCAGTGGCTCAAGCCTGTAATCCCAGCACTTTCAGAGGCTGAGGCAGGTGGATCACTTGAGGTCGGGAGTTCAAGACTAGCCTGGCCAACATGGTGAAATGCTGTCTCTACTAAAATACAAAAGGTAGCTGGGCATGGTGGCATATACCTATAATCCCAGCTATTCAAGAGGCTGAGGCACGAGAATCACTTGAACCAGGGAGGAGGAGGTTGCAGTGAGCTGAGATTGTGCCATGGCACTCCAGCCTAGGCAACACAGCAAGACTCCATCTCAAAAGAATAAAAACAAATAAATAAATAGAAATAAAAATTAGCTGGGCGTGGTGGTGCACACCTGTAGTCCCTGCTACTGGGGAGGCTGAGGCCAGAGAATTGCTTGAGCCCAGGAGGTGGAGGCTGCAGTGAGCGCTGCGCTCACACCACTGCACTCTAGCCTGGGCAACAGAGCGAGACTATGTCTCAAAACAAAACAAGCAAACAAACAAAAAACACAAGAAAATAGACACATTGTAAGAAATAGTGCCTCTTGTTCTTCGAAATGTTTTTGAGTCTGCATGTGACTCTAGAACTAGGTCAACCCCCATAGGGGCCACTTGGGAAAGAAACCAGCTGAGGGAGGAGTTTCCCTCAGTTCACCCAACAGTGAGGATGGCTGAGAGTCCTTCTGTCTCTCCCCCAGAGTAAGGAAGTTCATGACCTCTGAGACCTTCCACTCCATATTCTTTTCTCTTTTTTTAATTTTAATTTTTAAGATCAGTGACTGTCTAGGGTTAGGGGAAAGGGAGAGATACATAGGTGGTACACAGGGGACTTTTTTTTTTTTTTTTTTGAGACGGAGTCTTGCTCTGTTGCCCAGGCTGGACTGCAGTGGCCTGATCTTGGCTCACTGCAAACTTCACCTCCTGGGTTCAAGCGATTCTCCTGCCTTAGCCTCCTGAAGAGCTAGCATTACAGGTGCCCACCACCATACCCTACTGATTTTTGTATTTTTAGTAGAGATGGGGTTTCACCATGTTGGCCAGGCTGGTCTCCAACTCCTGACCTCAAGTGATCCATCTGCCTTGGCCTCCCAGAGTGCTAGGATTACAGGTGTGAACCACCGTGCCCAACTCTTCCTGACTTTCTTTTTTTAAAACTTTTTTTTGTTTGTTTTTTGAGACAGAGTTTTGCTCTCGTTGCCCAGGCTGGAGTGCAATAGTACGATCTCGGCTTACTGCAACCTCTGCCTCCCGGGTTCAGGAAATTCTCCTGCCTCAGCCTCCCGAGTAGCTGGGATCACAGGCACGTGCCACCACGCCCGGCTAATTTTTTGTATTTTTAGTAGAGACGGGGTTTCTCCATGTTGGTCAGGCTGGTCTCAAACTTCTGATCTCAAGTGATCCACCCACCTCAACCTCCCAAAGTGCTGGGATTACAGGAGTGAGCCACTGCACCCGGCCCTGACTTTCTAATATCAAGGTTCCCTAGGGTTTGGTCCCTTGACTCTCCTTGGTGACTTCCGTCAGGCCCGTGACTTTAGTAGCAATTAATTGTACTCAGATGATCTCCAAATTGACATCTCTAACCCAGCCTCTTCCTTGGAGCTTCCAACTCATATACTGAACTACTAATTTACTTACATCCTTCTCTTCCATCCATCCTTCCTTCTTACTTTTATTATGAAAAATTCAAATATATGCAAAAGTAGAGAGAACAGAACAACCCTGAGAGCCTAGATGCTTTTCTTTGATGTTTTCCCATGCATTTCTAATGAGCTTTTTTTTTTTTTGAGACAGAGTTTCGCTCTGTCGCCCAGGCTGGAGTGCAGTGGCGCCATCTCGGCTCACTGCAAGCTCCATCTCCTGGGTTCACGCCACTCTCCTGTCTTGGCCTCCCGAGTAGCTGGGACTACAGGAGTCCACCACCACATCCGGCCAATTTTTTGTATTTTTAGTAGAGACAGGGTTTCACCATGTTAGCCCGGATGGTCTCAATCTCCTGACCTCGTGATCCACCCACCTCGGCCTCCCAAAGTGCTGGGATTACAGGTGTGAGCCACCGCACCCGGCTGTAACGAGTATTTCAAACTTAACTGTGGTCAAATTAAAACTGTAGACACCTCCTCAAATATGTTCCTCTCTCATCTTCCTTCTCTCCTCTCTCCATGAGCTCAGACCAAACCCCTGACAGTCATACAAGTCCTCTGACACCCACCCTGCAAAATCCCAATCCTAAAACCAAAGTCTGCGCATTATTTCTCTCTATTCATTCTCTCTCTCTCTCTCTCTCTCTCTCTCTCTCGTCAAACACCAGCCAAGCTGGTACTACTTTGGGTCATTAGCAAGTTGAGAAAATAGGCAACAATGGCTGCGTGTGGCTTAGGCAGGCAGATCACTTGAGGTCAGGAGTTCGAGACCAGTCTGGCCAACAAGCCTGGGCAACAAGAACAAAACATAGTGACACCCCCGTCTCTACTAAAAACACAAAAATTAGCTGGGCGTGGTGGCAAGGAGACACTCTCTGGTCCTAGTCAGGCAGCTAAGTCACATAGGGCCATGGTATCCTACACAAATACGAAACAGTAGAAGCCCCATCTCCCAGTGCTGGCGCCCTAGATGACGAGCATAGTATTTCACCTTTGTACAGGATTTTACACACTTTGCAAAGGGTTTTTTTTGTTTTGTTTTTTGAGACAGAGTTTCGCTCTTGTCACCCAGGCTCGTGATCTGCCCGCCTTGGCCTCCCAAAGTGCTGGGATTACAGGCGTGAGCCACCACACCTGGCCAAAAAATACATTTCAAGAGCTGAGTACATAGTTATCTTAACGGGAATCTTGGCATCAATCGAATGGAGGCCTGGATCATGACCTTGTTCACCCTTGCTGTGTTAGGAGTGGCTTGATGGGGGCAGCCTGAAGTGAAAAGATGTAGGCTCAGTCCCTAATTGACTGTGTCAGTCACAGTATGTGGTGGGCAATTCACTTTCTCTCTCATCTAAAATATTAGGATTGATAACACCTGTTCTGCCTTTTCCACAGGATTCCTATGAAAATTAAATATGGGGCCGGGCGCGGTGGCTCAAGCCTGTAATCCCAGCACTTTGGGAGGCCGAGATGGGCGGATCACGAGGTCAGGAGATCGAGACCATCCTGGCTAACACGGTGAAACCCCGTCTCTACTAAGAAATACAAAAAAATAGCCGGGCAAGGTGGCGGGCGCCTGTAGTCCCAGCTACTCGGGAGGCTGAGGCCGGAGAATGGCGTGAACCCGGGAGGCGCAGCTTGCAGTGAGCTGAGATCTGGCCACTGCACTCCAGCCTGGGCTACAGAGCGAGACTCCGTCTCAAAAAAAAAAAAAAAAAAAAAAAAAAAAA